>NC_092335.1:45636388-45944907 GCF_046630445.1 Rutidosis leptorrhynchoides | reverse complement strand
GAAAACTTTGCATTCACAAAATCATCACCATGTATCTTATTTTGACTGCATTGTCAACGAAAGTATTATTATAAACTATTAATTACGGTGATTGTCTATATGTAGAATCAGCAGATGTCAAAAACCTTGGAATTAGATATTCATTTAGGGTGTGCCTTTTAAAAGAATGCAATGTTTACAAAACGTATCATGTAGAGTTCAAAATCTCACTATGAAATCGATGAATGATGTACTACGTCTAAAGGGATTTGGATGGTATATACAAAGCTTGACTCATTTATTGCGTAATTATTTTTAATAATTTTTTATTTAATTATATTACATATTTATTTATGTATATTTTTAATTCACATATAATACTCCGTAAGATTTAATATTAGTATTTTTTTTGTTGTAAGCGAGGAAACATTTCTATGAACGAGCACATTGGCTCCCCAATAGAAATTATAACATATATAAATTATAAATTATATTAACTATAATATTAGTATTTTAACTATATATAAATTATAACATGAACAAGCGCAGTTATCTTTTCATTATACAATTAGTTTACGCTCCTTTCAGTATCACATATTACATAAACAACTTGCCTTGCCAACTTGACCTAAAGCATCAAAGAAACTTTCATCTTCCTGGCGTGTCCAGGCAGCCCATGAAAGGACCCGTTCATATACATTATAAACGATTCACAATAGTTGATTACATTGCGAGGTATTTGACCTCTATATGATACATTTTACAAACATTGCATTCGTTTTTAAAAGACAATCTTTCTTTACATCGAAAATTGACAGGCATGCATACCATTTCATAATATCCACTATCCAACTATAAATTGATTTAATAATAATCTTTGATGAACTCAATGACTCGAATGCAACGTTCTTCGAAATATGCTATGAAAGACTCCAAGTAATATCTTTAAAATGAGCTAATGCACAGCGGAATATTTCTTTAACACCTGAGAATAAACATGCTTTAAAGTGTCAACCAAAAGGTTGGTGAGTTCATTAGTTTATCATAATCATTTATTTCCATCATTTTAATAGACCACAAGAATTTCATTTTCAGTTCTCATAAATATACGTCCCATGCATAGAGACAAAAATAATCATTCATGTGGTGAACACCTGGTAACCGACATTAACTAGATACATATAAGAATATCCCCTATCATTCCGGGATCCTCCTTCGGACATGATATAAATTTCGAAGTACTAAAGCATCCGGTACTTTGGATGGGGTTTGTTAGGCCCAATAGATCTATCTTTAGGATTCGCGTCAATTAGGGTGTCTGTTCCCTAATTCTTAGATTACCAGACTTTAATAAAAAGGGGCATATTCGATTTCGATAATTCAACCATAGAATGTAGTTTCAATTACTTGTGTCTATTTCGTCAAACATTTATAAAAGCGCATGTATTCTCAGTCCCAAAAATATAAAGGGTAAAAAGGCAAATGAAACTCACCATACTGTATTTCGTAGTAAAAATACATATAACGTCATTGAACAAGTGCAAGGTTGGCCTCGGATTCACGAACCTAAATTAATTATATATATTTATGTGTTGGTCAATATTTGTCTAACAAATTAGGTTAAGTCATAGTGTACCACAATCCTAATGCTCGAGACTAATATGCAAAAGTCAACAAAAGTAAATTTGACTCAAAATAATTTCCAAAAATCTATACATGATTAATATATAGTTTAAATATCGTCGTTTTATATTTTTAAATATTTTTAAATGATTTATTAGAGTAAATAATATAATTTATTTATTAATAAATAAAATTTTATATTAAATTTATATAATAAAATATACTTTTATATATATTAAGTAATAAAATTTATAGGGTTCATTTAATATCATAAAGATAATATGATATGTATAATTAAAGTAAGTTATTACACGTAGTAAAATATGTTTGTATCACATATTTATTTGATAAAATAATATCTATAATGATAGTAAGTAAAAGTTGTATTATTTTGTAATAATAATTATTATTATAAAAATATCAATATTTATAATTACTAAGATGACATTATGATAAAACGATAATTCTAATTATGATAACTTTAATATTTACGATAATTTTTAATATTATCTTTAAAATAATAATTCTATTTAAAATAATAATAATAATGATATTTTATAGTAACAATGACATTTCTATTATAATGATAATTTTTGTTAAAATGATAGTTTTAATACTAACGATACTTTTAATAATAATAGTAATCATAAAAATAATAAGAACGATAATTTTATCTAAATCAATATCTTATAATATTTTAATTTCATCATGATACTCTTACTCATTATTTCCTAATCGTTTCGTTTAATAGCTTTTAATCGTCTTTTATATCATGTTCATAATAATGATAATAATAGTAATCAAAATAATTAGGTGTTACAAATATTTGTTTTAAATACACTAATATTAATAATGATAGTTACTATAACATTATTAACGATAATACTAATAATTATCTTAATGATAATATAGTAATAATAATAATAACAATAACAATAACCATTTTTAAATAATGATATATATATTAATAACGATAATAATAATAATAATAATAATACTAATAATAATAATAATAATAATAATAATAATAATAATAATAATAATAATAATAATAATTGGATAATAATAATAATACTAATTATAACTTTAACGATAATAACGATAGTAATAATAAAAAAAATAACAGTTTTTAATGATAAATCCCTTTTATTGATAAAGATAATAATAATAAGATAAAACTAGAACGACGATAAAAACGACGATAATAATAATCATTTTTAATAAAAATATCAAAAATTCAATTGATTATAACTTCTAATCCGTTCATCGAAACCATTCGATATCTAAAGGAAAAGTTCTTAATTTTTCGTTAGCTTTCCAAAGACATGCATATCTTATACCTTATCTCAACCGCAAGTGTAACTAATTCAACATTCAACCTAATCTGTCTAAGGGCAATATTAAAAGTACAAACATGCATAATCCTAAATACTCGAGCACTAGTCAGGGATACACTATTAGTATGTAAAAATTAAATTATGAGTACTCACGTATCAATATTGAGATTCAATATTGCAGGAAAGGTACGTAGACGCAATGGAAATGATAAACACTATATTGACCTTACGAGCATACCCATGAACCATACTCAATCACCTCCATAGCTATAACCCATAATTTCCTTAATCCTATCCCACTCGAAAAACAATTTCGAAATCACTCGGACAGCACTCCGTCGTAATATTTTATGTATACTAATAATATCTTGAAATAATACGGAGTAAATATATATATGTAAATCGATTGAGAGAGTTTAGAGAAAAATATTTTCAAGTTTCTATGAAATAATGAAACCTATTGAATTCTATTTATAATAAATTTTTGAATTATTAAAGTGAATTATTAAAGTATGAATTATTAAAGTGAATTATTAAAGTATGAATTATTAAAGTGAATTATTAAAGTATGAATTATTAAAGTGAATTATTAAAGTATGAATTATTAAAGTGAATTGTTAAAGTTAAAGTAAAGTAAAAATAAAGTAAAGGTAAAGTTTAAGTATAGTAAAAGTATAAAACTATGTACGTATAATACGCGTATAAATATATATAATATTAATTTAAATCGTTATATATATAAAATAAAATATAAATATCATTATCTTTATCATACTAGTTAAGTAATGAGTTTTCAAAAGTGGTTCTAGATATTTATAAAAGTTATATACGTTTTAATAATAAAGTTCTTTTTAAGCTGAAAACGTTTTTGTACGTTTAAAACTAAATAGATCAATCGAGTCTTTATGAGATTCAATGTTCCACTATCCTTTGTCTAGTTCTCAATGATTGACAATTTGTTCTTATTTATAAATCACTTTACCATTTTTCGAATATTGTTAAAATGGAAAGATTTCTCAAATCAACGTGGGCCTTTCAACAGAGACTTGTAATCATAATTCAATATATCTGATAATTCAATTATTTGATCTTATCTTCTAATTCCATTGATAAACATTTTGAAACAGATACAATCATATAAAGTATTTAATCTAATATTTTGTTTACGTTTCAAGTTATAATATATACACACATATACATATATAATCATATTCGTTTAATGGTTCGTGAATCGTTGGAACTTGGTCGAGGTTGAATGAATGTATGAACATAGTTTAAAATTCTTGAAATTTAACTTAACAAATATTGCTTATCGTGTCGGAAACATATAAAGATTAAAGTTTAAATTTGGTTGGAAATTTCCGGGTTGTCACAGCCCATTGTCATGTTTGTTTCTTTGCTGATTCAAGTCATAATTCGTATAACATTAATCCGATGTTAAATATCAGATATGTTAAGAAATCAACTATATAACCTTCCGATATGTACCTGGCTGATTCGATGCAACATGATGTGTTTCAGATGTGATCACATCTTTAATAAGCACATTTTCAGGTATATCGGATGCTTCACAACACGAAACTTGTGACTCCATATTCATATATAAATGTAAAGGAAGTGTTTGAACTTTCATGATCATTATACCTTGTATTCGCTTCAATATATAAGTACATTTAAATCCGGATTCAATGATTATATATATATATATATATATATATATATATATATATATATATATATATAGGATCCAGTGAGAACTTTTTTAGTGTGAGAACTTTAGGAACTCCAAAATATACTGAAATTCGAGCAAAAAAAGGGACGGGCGAGCAAAAAACAAGGAATTCGAGCAAAAAAGTTGAAATTCGAGCAAAAAAAAAAAAAACACGGGCGAGCAATTTTTTTTTTTCGAATTACCAAAATGTAGAACACAAATTTGTTCGAATTTCAATTTTTTTGTTCGAATTCCTTGTGTTCTACATTTTTTTGGTCGAATTTCAAACATGTAGAACACAAAATTGTTCGAATTTCACCATGTAACATTCCGCCTTTTTCCGTTTACCTTCCGTTATACTATTTTAAAGTCTGTTATGTAATTATAACATCTTCCATTAATACGCATTTTTTTAAATATCTCGTTTAGGTAATTCACGCACCCGATTCAAACTCGAGGGACTAGACTTGCCAAATGACCAAAGATGTTACTAGGTCAAATGGTCAAACCATCATCCCTTCTACTCATTCACCTCCTCACTCTTTTACTACTTCCACTTTATTCTCTCAACACCAAATCAAAGATTCATCATCTATTCATGATCTAGCAAGCATTAATTCAAACAAATTACATATTTGGAATCCTTGAATCTTCCTCTTCGAATCCATACTGATTTCATCTCATTTGGGTAACTTTCTAAAAACACTAGATTTTGTGTTCTTGATAATTTTGACTTATAAAAGTGTTAATTAGTGTCTATGGCTCAAGTCTAACATGAATATGTGATTTATATGCTCGATCTTGTTATTTTAAGTAACTAGCATGAACTTGAAAGTTTGTGTGTTTGATTGTGTGATTTGGTTGCTTAAATATTGTTAAATTTTAAAAGTGCATGTATTAAATATGTTACTAGCATCACTAGCTTCATTTTGATGTGTAGGTTGATTAAGGAAACTTCATTAACATGATTATTATTTTGGTGATTTGGGTTAGGGTTTGATGGGCTTAATTATGAACTTTTGATGCATCAAATGCTATGAAATGTTGTTGATAAGTATTTAGTCGCAATGTATGTTTAAGTACCTTCGAAATGGCATATCATACATGTAAATTGGTTGCCCGAATCAAGAAACACATTTAATGAATGATATTGCTCCAATTAGACATATCTTTAGTCGCAATATCGAGTTTTATTGATGTTCATTTCGTATGTAAACTTTGTATATTCGTTTGTATTTCATATCATTGTAATCTAGTCTAAAATCATGGTTAACTTGAAGAAACATTAAAGAAAATAGATGATACAGCTCAAAGATCGAAAAAAGACCAAAACAGTCAAAAACAGTTTGTGCGCGCCGCGCACAGTAACAGCGCACTCAGCAACGCACGTGTAATTTGATCAGAGATAGTGAAAAATGGAAACCAGTGTGCGCCCCGTGCAAAAATCATCCTGTGCGCGCCGCGCACTATTGAGCGCGCAGCGCACCCCTCCGCGCACTTTGACCTGGAAAGCACAATTGAGTGTGCGATCATTAGCTGTAAAGTAAAAGTGGGTAAGGTGAAGAGTGCGCGCCGCGCACCCATTATGTGCACTCCGCGTACAGTGCTTTTCAACTACTTTCCAACCTATTTAATGTCCTTTCCAGTCTCATTCTAGAACCAGTTTTTCTTTCTGTTCAGAGACTAAAACATACGAATTAAAGTAATTCTTGGGCTTATCAAAGTGCATCTATGCACTCAAATCATTGAAGAATCAAGGATCATTCACGAGCTTCATCCAAGATTACTCCTAAAAGGTCAATCTTGTATTACAATGAATTCTATCTTTGCTACTGTTTTGTTTAAGTTTCCAAGCATGATTGTTGGCTAGTCCATTTTATGTTCATCTAGATAAATAACCGAAATTTTGAATATTAACTATTGATTGATTGTTATTATGCACGATAGTTTGATGTTTGAATACAAGAACCATTCTTGTTAAGTTTAATCCTTTCGATTCAAATAGTTGATATGTTCATTTGATTAAGAAACATCATCTTGTTAAGTTAATGTATTGATTTACACCTAATGACATGTGTTTATCCGTCTTTTACCAAAAGAGATAAGTTGAGTTCAAATGGTTAATTTACATAAGAATGTAAGAATGACTCTTGTAGATACTTTGGAATAGCTTAATTAGTATGTGTAATTGTCTAGGAGAATGACCAATTCCTTAGAATCTGTTATACCCACTTTCAACTACCTAGTTCCATTAATCAACATGTGTTAGTGATTTGCCTTATCTAGTGACGTTTATAAGGATCTGATTATATCATTTAGTTAATTACTTGGGTTGGGTAAATTGAGCATTTAACCGGACCAAGGGAATGAACTAAGTTAAACCATTAGTTGATATAGGAGTGGATCATGTACAACACACCATTGACTTGATCATTCTTCAAGTCTTCAAACTAGTTGAATTAGTTGATTACATATATGAGGTCTTAGATGACAAGAACATCACTTGCATCGTGTAATCCCATTTGATTGTTTGCGCAAGACTACTCTTGGTAAACCAATTAATTAGTTCTCGTGCATAACCAATCAGTCCGATCTTAATCCTAAATAACATTCAACATTGAGGGTAAAAAGTCTAGATGAGCATATTTCCATAATTTGATATCAAAACTATCTTTTTACTTTCATAAACTTAAAATACCAAAAATATTGTCTTTTAATCTTATTCATCACTTGATTCGCCCATTGAAAAAGGGAAAACCAAAATATCTTGTAATTGTAATTTTATTAGTTAAATCACAATTTAGTTTATAATCCTAATTTGACTTAGATATTGTCTTTAGAACGATATAGGGATTTTACCATTTACTATACTACTACACGATTGGGTACACTGCCCGTTAGTGTGTAGCAATCTTTAATCGGTATTTTTCTATACTATTTTATACAATAAATCATATACCACGTTTTGCACATCAATGAACTTGAATGTAATAAATGGTGAGTATTTAATGCGATTTTGGTTGTTGTAAATGTTGAATTGATTGATGAAATGTGTTTAGTTGTTTTCCTCGTCAAAATACCTTTTCGATGATATAAGATACATGTTTTGATTGTTTGCGGATCATAAAATATGATTGTTTGAAGTTTGGTTCATGCACTTGTGTGATTTCAGCAACAGGGTCTGTGTACCAATCTGGACGCCGTCCAAAATCTTGGACGCCATCCAGCCAATCTGGACGCCGTCCAGCCAATCTGGATGCCGTCCAGATGAACTACCAGATTCTTTTTTGGATGTTCGTTCAACGTTTAATTCTAACTATGCTACGCACCTCCGATTAACATGTAACTTGTTCTAACATGCTTATATATGATTAAAAACCTCAGAAAAATAGTTCGAGACCCGACCCGAACGTGTTGACTTTTTCGTTGACTTTGACTTGACCAAAGTTGACTTTTCTTTAAACTTAACCAAATACTTATGCAATCATCCTAACATGCTTTTATATTTGAATCATGCATGAAACTTGGCAACGTGATTCACATGCTATATGTAATCGAGTCGTAACGAGCCATAGGACTAATTAAACAACTTTGACCCATCGTGTTTACCGTTATTGATACAACCTACTTGTTTAGGTCAAGACTAGCAATTGTCCTTGCACACGTTTACTTGTGAAGTACTTTATTACTCGTGCACTCAAGGTGAGATCATAGTCCCACCTTTACTCTTTTAAACTTACATTTGGGATGAGAAAACATAAACGTTTCATTTTACAAAGTGAACACAAGTACGAAAACAAACATTCTACATACGAGTTAGAAAAAAAATCCTCAATTCGATTATCATTAGTTACACTTGCCGAGTGTAAGCGAGAACTGATGTTGTATGGCCATATGGGTTTGACAAACCCTCATTCGAACGGTTCGCTACCGTTATTCGGATGAAATATATTTTCGAGAAACAGTGTATGTTCTAACACTATTGTGATGGGGTTCTATGGATGGAAAGTTAAGCCTTGATAATTGGGGGCTCGTGATAACAAATTTTAGAATGGTTTACTATTATTTCAATGATATAAATCTTGTGGTTCATTTGTACTTACTTACTTACTTAAACCTATGATTTCACCAACGTTTTCGTTGACAGATTTCTATGTTTTTCTCAGGTCCTTGAATGTTTTGTGATGCATGCTCCCGCTCATTATTTTGATTCTTGCAATGGATGTCAAGTATATATGCATACATGGAGCGTCTTTTGGCTACTTTAAAATTGTGTCGCATAGGTTTCATTTGTACTTATAATGTTGTAACTTAACTTGTGGTTGAACTATTCTTGTAAACTTTGAAACAATCTTTACATTTGAAATGAATGCGACATATTTTTGGTCAAACGTTGTTTTAAAGACTTATGACCACGTAACGGGACCTAAGTAGACGGCGCGGTCAATGACGATTTTGTCGGATCACTACAGATGGTATCAGAGCGTTGGTTGTAGGGATTTAGAGTTCATTGGTGTCAACCCCGATTCATAGGGTACATTAGTAAGTCTATACTACAACCGGCATATAGACTTGAAGTAGGAATTACTTGACTACTTGTGCATTTATACTCGAACTCTTATATTCATATCTAACTCTTATTCCATCTTAATCTCACGTTGTTTAATTTGATTGACACGCCACCTTGACTATATGAAAAAATGTCGAATACACATATGAATTAGGGTAATATAATTTCCGGGATTATATTACGGTGACTCATATGGACGTTCCGACATTATGACATAAGGAATTTAAGGCGAGTCAAGGAAAATCTTCTCTGTATCCTTATTCCATATCACGGTTAGTATTATTAAGAATACTAATCAACGATATTCTTGTGTTTTGAAGGAACAATGCCTCCTCGCCGGGTACCACGCCATGAGACTCCCGAACAAGCTCTAAAACTAATGATAGCCACCGACGTGGATGCGGCCATGGCCGGTCACTCATCCAACAACAATAACAATAACAACAACCACAACAATGGAGCCGATAATTCAAATGAGGGATGCTCCTATAAAGCTTTCATGGGGTGCAAACCTCACACTTTCGATGGAACCGGGGGACTGGTTGTGCTCACCCGATGGTTTGAGCAAACGGAAGCTGTCTTTAGCATAAGCGGTTGTCGGGACCAAGACAAGGTCAAGTACTCCACTCACACTTTCGCCGGTGTCGCGCTCACTTGGTGGAACACCTATGTACAATCGGTGGGTCCCGATGAAACCCATGCCCTCTCTTGGGCCGATTTAAGGGAAAAGATGATCATCGAATATTTTCCTCGTGAAGAAACCCGAAGGCTCGAACAAGAGCTAAGAACTTTAAAAGTGGTCGGAAACGATCTCAAGGCCTATAATCAACGATTTTCATGTGCCCAAACCTTGTGAACCCCGAGCCTTTAAGGGTTGAACTTTACATGGATGGTCTTCCAAAGAGCATCAAACACGGGGTATTGTCATCCAAACCCACTAATCATCAAGAAGCTTTGAAGATGGCCCGCAAATTGATAGAAACGGTGAACGAAATCATAGTACCGGCACCTAAAGCCGAGGATAAGTTGGGTAGTAACAAAAGAAAATGGGAAGCCCCCCAATCAAGCAACAACAACTTTGCCAAGAAGTCTTTCACCTCCGACGGCAAGAAGGGTTATGCCGGAAACCTACCTCTTTGCAACAAATGCAACAAGCATCACTTTGGTGAATGTGGCAAGCTAATTTGCCATCAGTGCCAAGGAATTGGTCATAAGGACAACGATTGTAAAAGTGCCGCCCCTGTCACTCAAAAGGGGCCCAATGCACCAAAGATGGTCACTTGTTACGAATGTGGCCAAACGGGCCATTATAGAAATGCATGTCCAAAGAAGAAATATAACCCCAATACGCGCAGCCGAGCTTTTAACATTAACACCGAGGAAGCCCGAGATGACAATGAACTAGTCACGGGTACGTTTCTTCTCAATAATTCTTATGTCTCTTGCTTATTCGATTCGGGTGCCGATAAGAGTTTTGTATCCAAGACTTTGACTCATTCTTTTAGCACTCTACCACTCCCATTAGATACTACTTATACCATTGAAGTGGCCAACGGGAAACTATTGAGTGCCGACAAATTTTATCGAGGGTGTACGTTAAACTTAATGGATAAAGAGTTTGAAATTAACTTGATACCTATAGAACTAGGGAGCTTTGATGTAATCATTGGTATGGATTGGTTAGCCAAAATGAAATCTCACATTCTTTGCGATCTTAAAGCGATTCAAATTCCTATCGAGAATGTTGAACCCTTGATTGTCTATGGCGATAAGAGTTGCACCGGACTCAACCTCGTCTCGTGCCTTAAAGTTGAAAAATACCTTCGTAAAGGTTGTTTCGCAATTCTAGCCCATGTTAAGAAAGTCGAGATCGACGAGAAGCATATCGATGATGTGCCAATTATTAGTGACTTTTCCGATGTATTTCCCGATGAATTGCCGGGTCTTCCACCTCATCGACCGGTAGAATTCCAAATCGATCTTATTCCGGGAGCCGCACCCGTAGCACATGCACCGTATAGACTTGCTCCATCTGAAATGCAAGAATTGCAAAGTCAAATCCAAGAACTACTTGACCGTGGTTTTATCCAACCTAGCCATTCACCATGGGGCGCTCCGATTTTGTTCGTTAAGAAGAAAGATGGATCCCTACGAATGTGCATTGATTATCGTGAACTAAACAATTTGACGGTTAAGAACCGATATCCTCTTCCGCGCATCGATGACCTCTTTGATCAACTACAAGGGTCTTGTGTATATTCAAAAATCGATCTCCGTTCGGGTTATCATCAATTAAGGGTTAAGGGGGGAGATGTCTCCAAAACCGCTTTCCGGATTCGTTATGGTAGTTATGAATTTCTTGTAATGCCATTTGGTCTCACTAACGCACCAACGGTGTTCATGGATCTTATGAACCGCGTGTGCAAACCATACCTCGACAAATTCATTATCGTGTTCATCGATGATATTTTGGTCTATTCTAAAAGCGAAGAAAAGCACGAACAACATCTCCGACTTGTGCTTGAACTCTTGAGACAAGAACGACTCTATGTCAAATTCTTCAAGTGTGAATTTTGGTTGAAGGAAGTTTTATTTCTTGGTCATGTTGTAAGTGATTAAGGTATTAAAGTTGATCTCGCAAAAATCGAAGCCATTAGTATATGGGAGACTCCTACTACTCCTACTCACATTCGTCAATTTTTGTGTCTCGCCAGATACTATCGTAGATTCATCAAGGATTTCTCTTTGGTTGCTCATCCTCTAACCGTGTTAACCCACAAGGGAAAGAAATTCATTTGGGCAATCGAACAAGAATCCGCATTTCAAAGCTTGAAGACAAAGCTAACCATCTCTCCTATCTTGTCTCTTCCCGAAGGCAATGATGATTTTGTTGTATATTGCGATGCCTCGAAACATGGTTTTAGGTGTGTATTGATGCAACGAAACAAAGTCTTTGCTTATGCCTCTCGACAATTGAAAATTCATGAACAGAACTATACGACACATGATCTCGAACTCGGATCTGTTGTCTTTGCACTTAAAATGTGGAGACACTATCTTTATGGAACCAAGAGTACTATCTTCACCAATCACAAAAGCCTACAACACATCTTCGACCAAAAGCAACTAAACATGAGACAGGATTGAAACTTTAAACGATTATGATTGTGAGCTTCGTTACCATCCCGGGAAGGCAAACGTAGTAGCCGATGCCTTAAGTCAAAAGGAAAGAGCGGTGCCTCTTCGTGTCCGAGCTTTAAACATCACCATTCACACCAACCTCAATAGTCAAATTCGTGTAGCCCAAGACGAGGCTCTCAAGGATGAAAACATCTCTCTCAAACGCTTGAACGTCCTCACCTCTCAATTCAAAGTTAAGGAGACCGGACTTTAATATTTCACCGGAAGAATTTGGGTGCCTAGTTATAGGGACTTGCGAAGCCTTATTCTAGACGAAGCCCATAAGTCAAGGTATTCGATTCACCCCGGTGTCAATAAGATGTACCACTACCTTAAGGAACAATATTGGTGGCCGAACATTAAAAGGGACGTCGCTACTTATGTTGGAAAATGCCTAACTTGCTCCAAAGTCAAAGCCGAACATCAAAGACTGTCCAAACTACTTCAACAACCCGAAATCCCACAATGGAAGTGGGAGAGAATAATGATGGATTTTATCACAAAACTACCAAAACGGCGAGCGGTTATGATACTATTGGATTTATTGTAGACCGTCTCACCAAATCCGTCCACTTCCTAGCCATGAAGGAAATCGACAAAATGGAGAAACTTGCACAACTTTACATTAAAGAGATCGTTGCCCGTCACGGTGTGCCTTTATCGATTATTTTCGACCGAGATGGTCGTTTTGTTTCTAGATTTTGGCGTACTTTACAAGAAGCGTTGGGAATGCATTTAGACATGAGCACCGCATATCATCCACAAACCGACTGACAAAGCGAACGCACAATTCAAACCTTAGAAGACATGCTATGAGCTTGTGTTATCAATTTCGGAAAAGCTTGGGACAAGCACTTGCCTCTCGCCGAATTCTCTTACAACAATAGTTACCACGCGAGTATCAACGCCGCACCTTTCGAAGCTTTGTATGGCCAAAAATGTTGTTCTCCTCTTTGTTGGGCCGAAGTAGGCGACACACAAATCACCGGACCCGAACTCATTCATGAAACAACCGAGAAGATCGTTCAAATCCGAGACCAGACGCAACAACCTCGTATTCCAAGTCGGTGACTGATATTGCTCAATAACATCATATATATCTATCGCAATATCACTAAAAATGCTCTAGAATCGAAGATAATGAAGGTGTTCTACAAGCTATAGGCCAAGATGTACAAATTTGTATCGGAAGAATGATTTACAAAGAATTTCGATGATTTATGACATTGGTTGATCCCGATACGAGTTAGAGTCAAGATAGCACTCTAAAATGATAAAACAAGGTTTCAGATATGTTAGACTTCGTCCAAATGAAAGGAAATTAAAAAGAAAACGAAACAGTCAAAATCAGCACAACAGGATGCCGTCCTGGAAGGTGGGACGCCGTCCTGTCTTTCGAATCGGGACGCCGTCTAGGGCGTATGGGACGTCGTCTTGACCTTTGAAACGGGACGCCGTCCTGCCTTTTGGGACGACGTCCCGTAGTAGGTTTGGCCGACTTTTTGGCTTTTTACCTACTTTCTCCACTTTAAAACTTCAGTTTTTGGGACTGTTTCAGATCAGAATACGAAGCAGAGAGTTTAGAGGCGATTTTCAGGAGCAAATTGGAGAACTCCAACCTCTTTGAAGAGGCTCAACATCAAGGCATCATCCATCAAAACCTTTTTCATCCAAGAACTCTTGTTCTTGTAGGTTATTTACTTGTTCTCAGCAATGATTTCAGTTAATAATTTGATTGTATTGTTGTCTGTTACCATGATTGTTGGCTAGTTTCTATAATGTTTGTCTAGATTAATAACCAAGGTATTGGATGTAATCTTATTGATTGAATGTATTATGCGTGATAGATTGAAGCTTGAATTAAGAACCATGCTTATTGTGGTTAAAATCATTTGTATCTAGTTAATTGATATGTTGTTGATAAAGAGAACTCTTGTTGATGTATCATATTGATTTACAATCAACTTGTCTTAGATTGATTGTTTGCTAAACCGGACCAAGGGGGTAAACTAGATTAAAACGGTTAAACAAAATAGGAATGAATTGTGTAGAGCGAACGCAAAGACAATTGTTATTCAAGTCTTTGATCTTGTTGATCAACTAGTCACAAACGAAAAGGTCTAAGTAATAGGGAACCCTCGCTTAGTAATTCTAGTTTGAGTACTTGCTAAAGAGAACTCTTGGCGAGTCGATTTAGGTGATTAGCATGCTTATAGTTATTTGATTACAAATACAAGAACCATAGTGAAAAGGGAACCCTTGATCTTGTTATTGTATTTGCGTGTTTATCCGAGAGAACTCTTAGTGAACCTATTAGATAACTACACACATAATTATTCAATCAGGACTTAATATCTAAAAATACATCCAATACCGAGGGTAAAATATCTAGATAAACATTTCATCTCTTTGATTTAATTCAAAACTATCTTACTTGCTTTATTTGCATTTATTATCATTTCATAAACTTAAAAGACAAAAATATTGTTTTTACATTTAACCTTCTTTGATTTGGCTAAATCGTTAAATAGCCACCAAAACATAAAACTTGTACTTTTAACTTTCATTCACTTAGTTAATCATAATATAGTTTCTAATTCTAGTTTGACTGATATAACTGTCCTTGGAACGATACACGGAACTAAACCAGTTACTATACTACTACACGATCGGGTACACTGCCCGTTAGTGTGTAGCAATCTCTAAAACCGGTATTTTCCATACGATAATTCATATACCACTTTTCGCACATCAAGTTTTTGGCGCCGCTGCCGGGGACAGTTTTGTGTCAAAATAGAATTATTAACTGATTTGTGATTAAGTAGTTTCTTAATTATTTTAAAATTTTAATAATCTTTGATTTTTAAACTTAGAGAATCGGTATGTTTAATAATTTTTGTTAGTTGTGTGATTGATAGTTTATAGGTCGCATATGCCACATACCCGAAGTTCAGAATCTCCATTACTTACACCGTTTACAGAACCTGATAGAAAGCTTGGTAGGATTTCAAAAGAAGTACTTGAAATTTTTGAATCTTCATCAAAGCAAGAAACCTTTGATTCAGAATCAAGTACGACCAAGCCTCGATATTCAGACTTTGGTAAACCCGTTCAACCCCCAAATTTTGAAATGGAAGGAGAAAGACCGTTGGTACCACGACAATCAATGGCAGCAAAGATGAAAGCAACCCGGACCGGACAAGGTAGTGCTATTACTCCACCTACTGGTGAGGTAACTTTTGAAATAAAAGGACCTATTCTTCAAATGATTAATAACAGGTGTCAATTTGGTGGTGGTCCGAATGAAGATGCAAACGAACATATTCGTCTCTTTCAAGAGATAAGTCTTCTATTTAAACTTAAACCAGAAACTGACCAGGCCATATTATTAAGACTTTTCCCTTGGACACTCCAAGGGAAAGCACGAAGTTGGTTAGATTCATTGGCCGAGGCTACGATAGAAACGTGGGATGGTATGTTGGAAAAATTTCTTAAGAAATATTTTCCAGCATCCAAGTCCGTGAGACTCTAACACGAAATTACCCAATTCTGTCAAAAGTCGATGGAAACCCTGTACGAAGCATGGAATCGATTTTCCAAAATGCTAAGAGGTTGTCCAAACCATGGTTTGGATACCTTTCAAAAGGTCCAAATCTTTTACAAAGGTTGTGATGTAGCAACCCGAATTTCAATTGACCAAGCGGCCGGTGGTTCTCTTATGGACAAAACCGAGCAAGAGGCTTATGAGATAATCGAGAAACTAGCCGATTATTCTCATGAGTGGCATCAAGAACGCCCAATTACTCGAAATGCTCAAGTCCAAAGCGCCGGTGCTTATGATGACTTAAGCTCCCTAGGTGTAAAAATAGATGGTGTTGTCCGAAACATGGACAAAATCACCAAGGAAATCCATAGTATGAAAGTAGGTTGTGAATACTGTGGAGGTCTCCACTTAGGAAAAGATTGTGATGCCGGGTTAACCATGGCTCAAAAAGAAGAAGTGGCTTTCATAAGCCAAAGAAATAATAACCAGTTTCAGGGAAGAGCCCAATTTAACCGGAACTTTAACAACCCCTACAACCCTCAAGGTCAAACTTCCAATTTTCAACAAGGGTCAAGTAGTGGGTTCCAACAACAAACTCCGGGTTTTTACCAAAAACCCCAACAGGAAGAGAAAAAGTCAAATTTAGAGAGTATGTTGGAAAAGTTAATTACATCACAAACTCAGCTTGTCACAAATATAAACCAAACCAACGAGAAAAACGAACATCAATTTAGAAACCAACAAGCATCAATTCAAAATTTAGAAAAACAAATGAGTGGTTTAGCCAATTTACTGAGCGAGAGGAAACCAGGTAGTTTACCGGGCGATACCAGTAAAAACCCACGAAATGAGCACGCAAATGTTATCACCACACGGAGTGGTCTAGCATACGATGCTCCAAAAATGCCCGAAAATTCTGATTTCAGGGTTCCATTGAACCAAAATGATGAACCGGTTAAGGAGCCGGAAAAAGTGGTTGAAAAGGAAGAACGGGAAAAACCCGTAGTAAAACCATATCAACCACCGCTCCCATACCCAAGAAAACAACAACAAGAGAGGCTAGAGGCCGAAAGGTCGAAATTCCTAGATATGTTTAAACAAATTAACATAAACATACCTTTCATTGATGTAATCTCAGGTATGCCCAAGTATGCTAAGTTTTTAAAAGACTTACTTACTAATCGGAAGAAAATGGAGGAACTTTCATCCGTCACCATGAATGCTAATTGTTCAGCAATTTTGATGAACAAAATACCGAAAAAGTTAGCTGATCCTGGAAGTTTTACCATACCATGTCTCCTGGGAGATTTGGAATGCATTAAAGCATTAGCGGATTTAGGGGCTAGCATAAATTTAATGCCTTATTCATTATATGTGAAGCTAAACCCCGGGGAACTGAAACCAACTCGAATGGCAATCCAACTAGCAGACTGCTCTGTTAAATTCCCTCGTGGAATTTTAGAGAATATGTTAGTAAAAGTAGGTACCCTAGTATTTCCGGCTGATTTTGTAATTCTAGACATGGAGGAGGACACACGTGTGCCTCTTATATTAGGTCGACCTTTCCTCAATACCGCTAGAGCTATGATAGATGTTCATGGGCAGAAATTGACCCTTAGTATTGAGGATATGAAGGTTACCTTTTCCGTTGACCATGCCTTGCAATACCCCGAGTCTACTGATGATCAATGTTATTATTTGCAAACCGTAGACACGTATTCGGAGTTATTGCAGGAATTTCCAGAATTGCAAGGTACAGGAGAATGCATTTTTGTAGAAGGTGATGATGAAACAATGGTGGAAGAAGTGGAGATGTTGACCACTTTGATGGCTAACGGGTATGAGCCAAATGATGAAGAGTACAGAAAGTTGGATTTAGGGAATGAATACCGATGTAAAACATCGATTAAAGAACCTCCCGTTTTGGAACTAAAGCCACTTCCAAATCACTTGGAATATGCTTACCTACAAGAAGGTTCTACTCTCCCGGTGATCATTTCATCCGAACTCTGTAAGTGAGAAATCTAAGCTTGTTTCCATGTTAAAAGCCCATAAAACGGCTCTAGCATGGAAAATTCATGACATCAAGGGTATAAGTCCCTCTTATTGTACACATAAGATATTAATGGAAGATAACTATAAGCCGTGTGTACAAAGACAAAGGCGACTCAACCCCAATATGCAAGAAGTTGTTAAGAAGGAGATTGTAAAACTCCTAGATGCGGGTCTTATTTATCCAATTTCGGATAGTCCTTGGGTGAGTCCGGTCCAATGCGTGCCCAAAAAGGGTGGCATGACCGTTGTCACAAATGAAGACGACCAATTAATTTCTACTAGGACTATCACGGGTTGGAGGGTATGCATTGACTACAGGAAATTAAATGATGCTACCCTAAAAGACCATTTTCCCCTTCCTTACATTGATCAAATGTTGGAAAGATTAGCGGGAAAGAATTTTTATTGTTTTCTTGACGGTTTCTCGGGATATTTCCAAATCCCTATAGCACCCGAGGACCAAGAGAAAACGACCTTTACATGTCCTTATGGTACTTTCTCCTATCGGAGTATGCCTTTTGGCTTATGCAATGCTCCTGCTACCTTTCAAAGGTGTATGGTAGCTATTTTTCATGACATGATTGAAGACTTTATGGAAGTATTCATGGATGACTTCTCAGTCTTCGGTGATTCTTTTGAATCATGTCTTAAAAATCTTGAGCTTATGTTGATTAGGTGTGAAGAATCAAATCTTGTACTAAACTGGGAAAAATGCCATTTTATGGTAAAAGAGAGAATTGTATTGGGTCATAAAATTTCTTGTGCAGGTCTTGAGGTGGATCGGGCTAAAGTGGAAGTAATAGCCAAATTACCACCACCAACGAATGTGAAAGGTGTTAGAAGTTTTCTGGGGCACGCCGGTTTTTACCGGCGGTTCATTAAAGATTTTTCCAAAATTGCAACCCCCATGAACAAACTTCTTGAGAAGGACGCTCTATTTGTCTTTACGGACGAGTGTCTTACCGCCTTTAATCTTCTTAAAGCAAAGCTCACGCAGTCACCGATTCTCATATCGCCGAATTGGTCAATACCATTCGAACTTATGTGTGACGCCAGTGACTTTGCTATTGGTGCCGTCTTGGGGCAAAGAATAGAAAAACATTTCAAGCCCATTTACTATGCTAGTAAGACACTGCAAGGAGCCCAACTTAATTACACTATCACCGAGAAGGAACTCCTTGCGATCGTCTTTTCGTTTGACAAATTCCGATCCTATTTAGTGCTAGCAAAGACGGTTGTCTACACAGACCACTCGGCATTAAAGTACTTGCTTTCTAAGCAAGATGCTAAACCCCGTTTAATACGTTGGGTCTTGCTTTTGCAAGAATTCGACATCGATATAAAAGATAAAAAGGGTGCCGAAAACCTAGCTGCCGATCACCTTTCTCGACTTGAGAACCCGAATCTTGGGGTTCTACATGAGACCGTTATCCAAGATAATTTTCCTGATGAAAATCTCATGAGAGTTGAGAAAATTGATGATCCATGGTTTGTAGACATTGCCAACTATCTTGCGGGTGGATTCCTAGAAACCGGTATGTCACACCAGAAAAGAAAGAAATTCTTTAGTGACTTAAAATACTATTTTTGGGAACACCCATATCTCTTTAAACAGTGTCCCGATGGGATAATCCGTCGGTGTGTTTCGGGGAAGGAATGCACCGAAATTCTGCTTGACTGTCACCTTGGTCCAACAGGTGGGCACTTTGGTCCCCAAATCACGGGGAAGAAAGTTTACGAGGCCGGTTTCTATTGGCCTACCATATTCAAAGATGCCTACGCTATCTGTAAAGCTTGTGACGCGTGCCAACGGGCCGGTCAAATAACTAAACGGGATGAAATGCCTCAACAAAGCATCCAAGTATGCGAGGTGTTCGATGTTTGGGGAATTGACTTTATGGGCCCCTTTCCAAAATCTCATTCTTACCTCTACATACTTGTCGCCATAGATTATGTTTCTAAATGGGCGGAGGCAAAACCTCTACCAACAAATGATGGCCGAGTAGTGGTAAACTTTTTGATGGAACTTTTCTCTAGGTTCGGCACACCAAAAGCTCTTATAAGTGACCGGGGCACCCACTTTTGCAATAAGCAATTGAAAAAGGTGTTGAAAAGATATGGAGTAATCCATAAAATTTCGACATCTTATCATCCCCAAACGAGTGGGCAAGTAGAAAACACCAACCGGTCATTAAAACGCATACTTGAAAAGACCGTTGGTGCCAATCCAAAAGAGTGGTCAACCAAGTTAAACGATGCATTGTGGGCCTTTCGCACGGCCTACAAAACACCAATTGGAACAACTCCTTTCCGTATGGTATACGGAAAAGCATGCCATCTCCCGTTGGAGATTGAACATAAAGCACATTGGGCGCTAAGGGCATGCAATTTGGATTACCAAGAAGCGGGTCGGTTACGTTTGACCCAACTAAACGAATTAGACGAGTTGAGGCTTGAAGCCTATGACAACTCTCTAATTTACAAGGAAAAAACCAAACAATGGCACGACAAAAGATTGAAACATCCAAAAGAATTCATGGAAGGAGATCGTGTCCTTGTTTACAATTCCCGTTTCAAGCTATCACCAGGAAAGCTTAAGTCCCGATGGACGGGACCTTTTGTTGTTAGAAAGGTGTACCCTTATGGTACAGTCGAAATGGAGAACGGGAAGGGTGATATTTTTAAAGTGAATGGCCACCGGGTCAAACACTATGTTGATGGTCCCTTAGAAATTGAGGATGAGGTTAGCCTCAACTTCAAGAAAAACGCCTAAATCTAAATGGGGACGAGTTTGGTGAACGACTCGTAAAAAAATGGTTCACAATTGTAATTAGGTTTGTATTGTGTGCACGATAAATTTTAGTTTGGTACAAAATGATTAACGTATGACCTCTAAACGCGCGCGACTCAGAAAAACAGATCAGTGGGTTTTAGTGTAACAGGACGCCGTCCCAAATTGCTAGACGCCGTCCCGTTTTACATATCTATACGCCGTCCCAATGTTAAAAGCTAGACGCCGTCCCAATGTTAAAAGCTAGACGCCGTCCTGGAACCCTGGACGCCGTCCCAACTTACTGACTCAGAAAAAATGACGTTTTAAAACACCTCCCCACTCATTTCTTATCCACAAAACACATTCTTCTCTATTTCTCTCTGCCCTAACCCGAACCACTCTCCAAAAACCCTAATTTCTACTTCAATTTTGCGTTTCCTTCTTCAAATTCAAGCTTCAAATCATGAACTTTTGGGTATGGATACTCCATTTTTACACTTTTCTTTATCAATTACTTGAATTGTATGTTTATATCTATCAATTGGTTAAAGATAAGTGTGGGGTGTTTGATTTGCATGATTATTGTTAAGATTAACATGCCTTAGATGTTTTAATTGCCCTTAATGTGTTTATTTTGCAAAGATTACATGCTTTTAAGGGTTTTGTTCATGATTCTAGGGTTTGTAGAAATTAAATCCGAATTTAGGGTGCTTAACTTATGAAGTTGAGTTTATGTATGATGTTTATGATTCTTGTGAAGTATATGATTGTGTTGGTGATGTTGATGTCAACTTGGCCGGGTCGTTTTTGAATGTTAGTAAATTTCTAAGCATATTGTTGAATTGTAATGAATTTATGAAATGTGTATGCTTGTTTTTCATTTGTAAGGGCCTGTTGAATCAAATTAAGGGAATGGAATGCCTTAATGTATGATGTTATAATGGTCATTTGAGCTAAAAATTGTGAAAATTGTATTATGATTTGTGATGAATATGATTAGAATGCAAAGTTAAATGTTATGACCTATGACACAACATACTTGAATCTTTGAGTCCTAAGTTTGTGCTACTTTGTGAAGTTATGATTTTCATTTTTAAAGGTGTCTTAACGAATTCATGTTGACTTTGGTTGATTTTGGTTTGAAACGGTGAACATGCACTTTTGTGTAAATGAATCCTGATACTTTTGAACTAGGAATTGAATGATTAAGTTCTCCTGCTACTCGGTTATGTTTTAGCTAACATTAACACAACGGTTTCTATGTTCTTTTGGTTTGGTGTATGATGTTTTGCAGGGACAACCAAGCAGAGGAGGACCGGCAAAAAGAGGAAGGACAGCAGGTTTGGCTCCTCCACGACAACCACCACCACAACAACAACATCATTCATCATCGTCTTCCGGAGAAGAAGAGGAGGAGGATCTAAATGATCCTCGAGTTTGGTTAACACAGGTTCAGAACGACGAAGACTACACCGAAACGTTTGAGAGAATAGACCGCAGGCCGATTAATGCCACTTGGTATTTTATCTTGGGGCCATTGGAAGAAGCGGGCATGCGCCGACATGTTACTAATTTACTAGCCATCCCGTACAATAGAGTAGTCGCCCACGCTTGGGAACAGGTTTTTAGCATCAATGAACCAATCTATCCGGTGCTGCTTAAAGAATTTTACTCTACCATGCGGTTTAACAATGTCAGCGATTATTTATCGAATGAGTTTCTACGGTTTCGTCTTGGGGGCCAAGATAGGGGTATAAGCAGTTTACAGCTTTGTAGAGTTCTGGGAATTTTTGGGGAATTCACCGATAATCAGTTAGGTGAATATTTAAGGGCTTCTGATTACGTTGGCCGGCATGTTTTTGATGACACCTCTTATTGGCGCAGAATTTGTAAGCCAAATATTGCGCCTGCACATTTTAGATCAAGCAAGCACAGGTACAACGAAATCGCAGCCCGGGATGATAAGCTGCTTCATCGACTCATCGCATGCACGTTTAATGCGAGGATTGAGGGTCATGAGAAGGTGAAAACATTAGATTTGTGGATTATGGATCAAATCAAGCGGGGTTCCTATACCGACATTCCTGGGCTAATCGGTAATTATTTCCTTGCCATTGCGACTGAGACACGGCTACAGAAGCCACTTCTGGGAGGCCACTACATCACCCGAATTGCACGACATTTTAACATTGATTTCAGTAGATTACAGGAGTACACGAGCGTAATGAAACCATTAAAAAAGGTTTTTTATATTAATGCTGAAATCATTATGAAAGATAGAAATGGGCATTTGGTGCCTTTTGTGGCAGTTGGTGCAGGTGATGCAAGTGGCAGTGGTGTTCAGCAAGAGCAGCGGCAGGAAGAGGAGGCGGAAATGGAGGCACAGACTAATGTTGGTGAACAGGTTCCGTGGCATCCGTCCCAATCAAGTTGGGACAGTTTGGTTGGTAGTGTTAATAACATGAGGTTGAGCCCGAACGAACAAAGGATGCACAACGATCGAATGTGGGATAGTCAGCAGCGAATGGAGCAATGACAAATTGCTCAAGTGCACGATCAGGGATGGATGAGTTATGGTATTGATTGGAATAACCATAACTCAGAGTTGTTTTATTCCAACCCCGAGCAGTACTATGGGACGGCACGTCTGACGCCCCAATATTACACGGATCCTCAAAACCCACCTCCGCCTCACCCGATTTATGATAATACCGCTGCGTTGCAGGATGCTCGGAACAGATTTGAGCAGCAATATCCACAGGGACGCCTATACAGAGATGGTTCGGGTAATTATTTTTGGCCGTTTGATAACTAGGCCTGCGTGCCTTTGATCATTTTGTACTTTGTTTTGAGACAATTTAATTTGTGTGGTTTGATTTTAGACAATATTTTGGTTTGTAATAATTTACTAATGGTGTGGTTTGATAAACGGTTGTGGTTGTAAAAACACCGTTATTTTTATTATGATTTGTGTGGTTTGTTAATTTGTGCAGCATGATTGAACTTCAAAGACTGGCATTAAGTTCAGCGACATTTGATATTATGATATGTGTATGATGATAATCGCGGAATGGACGATGCTCTTATGCTGGCAGTAAGTTCAGCGGCATCCGTCTACATATTCCACGATTTACAGGTTAAAAAATTGAAAATTTCTACAATCACCCTATCACTTTGCCCTCTAAATTTAATCCTTTTTGTGATTTCATGCAATGAGGGCCTTGCATGATCTCAAATGTGGGGTGGGGAATAGAAATTTATCGGGAACTCGTTTCACAAAAAATTAAGGCGTTTATTATAAAATTTTAAAATTTTCATGTAAGCCTTAAAAACGATTAAAAGTCCAAAAAAAAAAAAAAAACAAAACCATGTCATATGCATTGTGATTTTAAAATCTAGAAAATAAATGTTATTTTGCATTTTAAATTATTAATAGTCTTTGAAGTTGCTCTATCATTCAATTATTTGAATGAAAATCCTACTAGTTTAGTAAGCTAACTTGTAGGTCACTTGTACCAAAACGAGTGTAAACCGTGAGAGAGCGGTGATTGTATAGCGTGGTCGGAAACCGGATCTCGCGCCAGATCGAAAACCTTAAGGACGATCCTCATTGTTTCTCCTAACAAGGACAATGTTGCGTCCGACCACCTATTATGACCAATAGGATGTATCTATTCCATCCTCAAGGAAGTAAAGTCTTCCGAATGACACACTTACTGATTCAATTCAGAAGATGTAGTCCAGACCAGTTGTAGGGTGACAAAAACTCTTGAAAAGTCATTACTAACATCGACTGGAAATCTACCAGGCCTCAACATCAAACAGGGAAACTGGTAGTCAAGGTTTGTCTCAATGAGGGGGATTAACTAGTAAAACGGGGGGACACCATGTATACACAAAATGTTAGTGATTTATCAGATCCCCGGAAGGATAACCTCCAGAAAGGTAATATATCAGCTTTTAAGCCTGATGAACTTCAATCTTTATGATTGACTTAACGAATTAGATGATTACCTCATGATTATCAATGATATCTGGACGTAATATGTATC
Organism: Rutidosis leptorrhynchoides; assembly: GCF_046630445.1. Classification (NCBI taxonomy): domain Eukaryota; kingdom Viridiplantae; phylum Streptophyta; class Magnoliopsida; order Asterales; family Asteraceae; genus Rutidosis; species Rutidosis leptorrhynchoides. Next base: position 45,920,083 of record NC_092335.1, on the reverse strand, counting down.
CTCCTAAGCACATTATTTTCTACCGACATCTCGCGATGTTAGGTACCGTGGGAGGGATTGGCTTGACCAATAGCGGGAAACCCGCACTCATTTTTCAAAATTCAGAAAATCCAACAAAATCGGAAAACGTGTCTAGTATTAAAAACTAGCATGATATTTTCAAAACCATAAAACGTTTTTCATCAAGGTCCTGATTTCCCTAGGATCAAATTTTTCGGATACTTGGCTCTAATCTCCCAAAAATGTGTGTGTGTATTTCCATCGTGTATATAGCGTGCGTGTTATTTCAATAGAAGTGTGCTATACTTAAAGCGTGTGTTTCCATTGTGTATATAGCGTGAGTGTGTTACTTAAAGCGTGTGTTTCATATAGCGTGAGTTGTGTTTTATATCAACGTGTGTGTTTCGTGTGTTTCAAGTGATTCATGTAATGTTTGTAATCTATATTGTATGATTATGTTTGATATTGTTTTACTTTGTAAAGAAAGAATTGCTTGAGGACAAGCAAGGTTTAAGTGTGGAGTGTTTTGATATTGCTCAATAACATCATATCTATCTATCGCAATATCACTAAAAACGCTCTAGAATCGAAGATAATGAAGGTGTTCTACAAGCTATAGGCCAAGATGTACAAATTTGTATCGGAAGAATGATTTACAAAGAATTTCGATGATTTATGACATTGGTTGATCCCGATACGAGTTAGAGTCAAGATAGCACTCTAAAATGATAAAACAAGGTTTCAGATATGTTAGACTTCGTCCAAATGAAAGGAAATTAAAAAGAAAACGAAACAGTCAAAATCAGCACAACAGGACGCCGTCCTGGAAGGTGGGACGCCGTCCTGTCTTTCGAATCGGGACGCCGTCTAGGGCGAATGGGACGCCGTCTTGACCTTTGAAACGGGACGCCGTCCTGCCTTTTGGGACGACGTCCCGTAGTAGGTTTGGCCGACTTTTTGGCATTTTACCTACTTTCTCCACTTTAAAACTTCAGTTTTTGGGACTGTTTCAGATCAGAATATGAAGCAGAGAGTTTAGAGGCGATTTTCAGGAGCAAATTGGAGAACTCCAACCTCTTTGAAGAGGCTCAACATCAAGGCATCATCCATCAAAACCTTTTTCATCCAAGAACTCTTGTTCTTGTAGGTTATTTACTTGTTCTCAGCAATGATTTCAGTTAATAATTTGATTGTATTGTTGTCTGTTACCATGATTGTTGGCTAGTTTCTATAATGTTTGTCTAGATTAATAACCAAGGTATTGGATGTAATCTTATTGATTGAATGTATTATGCGTGATAGATTGAAGCTTGAATTAAGAACCATGCTTATTGTGGTTAAAATCATTTGTATCTAGTTAATTGATATGTTGTTGATAAAGAGAACTCTTGTTGATGTATCATATTGATTTACAATCAACTTGTCTTAGATTGATTGTTTGCTAAACCGGACCAAGGGGGTAAACTAGATTAAAACGGTTAAACAAAATAGGAATGAATTGTGTAGAGCGAACGCAAAGACAATTGTTATTCAAGTCTTTGATCTTGTTGATCAACTAGTCACAAACGAAAAGGTCTAAGTAATAGGGAACCCTCGCTTAGTAATTCTAGTTTGAGTACTTGCTAAAGAGAACTCTTGGCGAGTCGATTTAGGTGATTAGCATGCTTATAGTTATTTGATTACAAATACAAGAACCATAGTGAAAAGGGAACCCTTGATCTTGTTATTGTATTTGCGTGTTTATCCGAGAGAACTCTTAGTGAACCTATTAGATAACTACACACATAATTATTCAATCAGGACTTAATATCTAAAAATACATCCAATACCGAGGGTAAAATATCTAGATAAACATTTCATCTCTTTGATTTAATTCAAAACTATCTTACTTGCTTTATTTGCATTTATTATCATTTCATAAACTTAAAAGACAAAAATATTGTTTTTACATTTAACCTTCTTTGATTTGGCTAAATCGTTAAATAGCCACCAAAACATAAAACTTGTACTTTTAACTTTCATTCACTTAGTTAATCATAATATAGTTTCTAATTCTAGTTTGACTGATATAACTGTCCTTGGAACGATACACGGAACTAAACCAGTTACTATACTACTACACGATCGGGTACACTGCCCGTTAGTGTGTAGCAATCTCTAAAACCGGTATTTTCCATACGATAATTCATATACCACTTTTCGCACATCAGTGACCGCGTAATATTAAAAGTCGCACCTTGGAAAGGTGTAATCTGTTTCAGGAAACGCGGAAAGCTAAATCCGCGGTATATTGGTCCTTTCGAAATTTTGGAGCTTGTTGGAACCGTTGCTTATCGTTTAGATCTTCACCCTCAATTAAGCTCCGTTCCTTCTACTTTCTATGTATCGAACTTGAAGAAGTGTTTTACCGAACCCGAACTCGTCATCCCACTCGAGGAGCTTACTATTGATGACAAACTCCATTTTGTGGAAGAACCGGTTAAAATTGTGGACCACTCCATCAAAACGCTAAAACAAAGTCGAATTCCGATTGTCAAGGTCCATTGGAACGCCAAAAGAGGACCCGAGTTTACTTGGGAAAGACAAGATCAAATGCAAAGGAAGTATCCTCATTTATTCGTGGATTCGGAAACACAAGACGCCAACTTAAATTTCGGGACGAAATTTCTTTTAAGGAGTAGGTAATGTAACATCCCGCCTTTTTCCGTTTACCTTCCGTTATATTCTTATAAAGTCCGTTATATAATTATAACATCTTCTGTTAATATGCGTTTTTTTTAAATTTCTCGTTTAGGTAATTCACGCACCCGATTCAAACTCGGGGGACTAGACTTGCCAAATGACCAAAGATGTTACTAGGTCAAATGGTCAAACCATCATCCCTTCCACTCATTCACCTCCTCACTCTTTTACTACTTCCACTTTATTTTCTCAACACCAAATCAAAGATTCATCATCTATTCAAGATCTAGCAAGCATCAATTCAAACAAATTACATATTTGGAATTCTTGCATCTTCCTCTTCGAATCCATACCAATTTCATCTCATTTGAGTAACTTTCTAAAAATACTAGATTTTGTGTTCTTGATAATTTTGACTTATAAAAGTGTTAATTAGTGTCTATGGCTTAAGTCTAACGTGAATATGTGATTTATATGCTCGATCTTGTTATTTTAAGTAACTAGCATGAACTTGAAAGTTTGTGTGTTTGATTGTGAGATTTGGTTGCTTAAATGTTGTTAAATGTTAAAAGTGCATGTATTTAATGTGTTACTAGCATCACTAGCTTCATTTTGATGTGTAGGTTGATTAAGGAAACTTCATTAACATGATTATTGTTTTGGTGATTTGGGTTAGGGTTTGATGGGCTTAATTATGAACTTTTGATGAATCAAATGCTATGAAATGTTGTTGATAAGTGTTTAGTCGCAATGTATGTTTAAGTACCTTCGAAATGGCATATCATACATGTAAATTGGTTGCCCGAATCAAGAAACGCATTTAATGAACTTGAATGTAATAAATGGTGAGCATTTAATGCGATTTTGGTTGTTGTAAATGTTGAATTGATTGATGAAATGTGTTTAGTTGTTTTCCTCGTCAAAATATTTTTCGATGATATAAGATACATGTTCTGATTGTTTGCGGATCATAAAATGTGATTGTTTGAAGTTTGGTAGCACTTGTGTGATTTCAGCAACAGGGTTTGTGTACCAATATGGACGCCATCCAAAATCTTGGACGCCGTCCAACCATTCATTGCTGGAAGCCTTCCAGCCAATCTGGACGCCGTCCAGATGAACTACCAGATTCTGTTTTGGATGTTCGTTCACCGTTTAATTCTAACTATGCTACGCACCTTCGATTAACATGTAACTTGTTCTAACATGCTTATATATGATTAAAAACCTCAGAAAAATAGTTCGGGACCCGACCCGAACGTGTTGACTTTGACTTGACCAAAGTTGACTTTTGTTTAAACTTAACCAAATACTTATGCAATCATCCTAACATGATTTTATATTTGAATCATGCATGAAACTTGGCAACGTGATTCACATGCTATATGTAATCGAGGCGTAACGAACCATAGGACTAATTGAACAACTTTGACCTATCGTGTTTACCGTTATTGATACAACCTACTTCTTTAGGTCAAGACTAGCAATTGTCCTTGCACACGTTTACTTGTGAAGTACTTTATTACTCGTGCACTCAAGGTAAGATCATAGTCCCACATTTACTCTTTTAAACTTACATTTGTGATGAGAAAACATAAACGTTTCATTTTACAAAGTGAACACAAGTACGAAAACAAACATTCTACATACGAGTTAGAACAAAAATCCTCAATTTGATTATCATTTGTTACATTTTCCGGGTGTAAGCAAGAACTTATGTTGTATGGCCATATGGGTTTGACAAACCCTCATTCGGACGTGTAAGACCCTAATCTTCTTTGTACAGCAGTGTAAATAGAGTACATAAAGTGTGGGTTTGATTGTGCAGTTAAATAGAAGTCAGAGACGGATCTGAGCTAGGTGCGCTCAGCGCACCCTTAATAGTGCGCGTGGTGCACTAACACTGTAGCCGTGTTTTTACTCTTTTATTCAGATATTTTGATGGGCATTTTGGTAATTGCACTTGTGGACGAGTTAAAGGCCAGTTGGTCAGTTTGTGAAGTATCATTAACTCCATTATCAACAACCTTATCCTCTTCACTTAAATTTTAGAGAGAGAGTGCGATTCTTGAGTGAGAAAGCTTAAATCCAAGAGGAAGAAGTTGTTCTCGGACCAGAGTGCGGGTATTAAAGTTGTTCATCTCCTCTCTAGCTCCGTTGTGGTTGTAGTGGTATTTTCTAACTTTAATTTCCTTACTTTGATTTTGTGTAAGGGTTAGGGTTTGGGTAAATGAAGAACATAAAACCCATATTTGGTGATTTTGGGTGTTCTTGGGTAAGATGGAGTCATGAAGACTCAATGGTGACTAACCTAGGGTTTCAAAATGTTAAGTGATGTTTATGAGTTCTAATTGGTTAGTTAATCACTAGCACACCTAGTTAATTAGTAAATGGGTGTTAGATGGGTTAGTAGATAACCCAAAATGGGTTTGTTGACTTTAAATTAGTCAAAGGGCTAATGATTGACCTAATTGGAAAAAATGGGTATGAAATGCCCTAATTGTGTAATGGTTAGTGTTGTTGGACCTTAATCACTAGCTTTTAAGTGATTAATCATGGTCTTGACCCTTAAACGGCGGTTTTGGTGAAAATGGGGCATTTAATGCATTTAAGTCATTAAAATGCACATAAGTGAAATTGTTGGTATTTAGTCCAACTAGTTTTTGTGAGTTGATTGAAGTACTTATTATATTAGGTACTTTGCTTTAAAGCTTGCGGAAGTATAAAACCGTCACCGAATCGTTAAAGGTGAGTGGAATGATTATATGCATATGTATGTAATGTATTTATTTGTATGCTATGGTATGAACCAAAGAGCCGGTAGTGCCATAGTATGTGCGAGCGTGCTATGATGTGAACCAAAGAGCCGGTAGCGTCATATTACGTGTGTTATAGTGTGAACCAAAGAGCCGGTAGCGCTATAGCACGATTTGTTAGGGTGTGAACCAAAGAGCTGGTAGCACCTTAGTGTTGTTAGAGTGTGAACCAAAGAGCCGGTAGCACTCTAGCGTGAGTATGACTCGAGTTGTGATGTGAACCAAAGAGCCGGTAGCATCATGACAAATGCGCATGGTGTGAACCAAAGAGCCGGTAGCACCATGACGCGAGAATGGTTAACCATGGTTATGTATTGTTTTGTAGCATATTATATTATGTCGATTATATGTTATTGATTACGCTAGTAGCGGTTTGTTGGATATTATTAGCTTTGTACTTGAGATGGTATGCTAATTGTATTGCTAGCGTGTATGCGATAAATGTGTAAGTGATTGCAAGTAGGTATATTATATATATATATATATATATATATATATATATATATATATATATATATATATATATATATATATATATATATATATATATATATATATATATATATATAGGTATAATTATTGCATTCACTAAGCTTTGCTTACCCTCTCGTTGTTTATCTTTTTATAGGCTCCGGCGTTGACAAGGGTAAAGGCATTCAATTGGATTAGAGATCCCGCTTGTTGTTCAGGGGACGCTTTTGGGATGTGATAGCTTTTGGAGTTTGACCGAGACTTGGGTAGTTTAACCCCCAAACACCATGCTCATAGTGTCGTTTGGGAAATTAAACTCTTATGGTCGAACTTGTATGTTTTTGAACGAAACTCGTAAAATGGCCGTTGTGGGCCCCGTTTTGTAAAACTCATTTTATTATTGAATCATGTGAGTTTTAACTATTATAACATGTTGTGAAAAGCGTTTCGTCTAATTATGTCGGGAAGTGGGAGATCTTTAATTGAAAATTTGCAAAACCGGACAGAACTGAATTGGGGCCTGTGCACGCCGCGCACCCTGTGGTGGTGCGCGTGGCGCACTCCACTGTTATAAAAAAAATATATTTTGTTTCGTGTAATCGGTTGGTTATTGGTTTGGGTTGTTACAAGTGGTATCAGAGCATGGTCTAAGGGATTTAGGCGACTTGAGATAGGTGCCTAGACTTAGATTTATTTGTGTATGAGCTTTATGCGGGACTTATAGGAGACGGGTCGGACCGGGAGTTGATTAGTGCTTAGGTTTATGTGAACTAACCTTGCGCTAATTGTTTTGTGTTGTGTTAGCAATCATCAAGCGAGATAGACGTTGTACTAGAAAGTTAATGCGACGTGCTCGCGTAACAATGATTAGCTACCATTGTTACGGGTTCAAATCGTGTTAAACAAGAGATGTACGATGATTTTTGAGCAAGATGGGGTAGTGTGGTGTATATGTATATACATATGTGCTAAGTTTTCTCGTTTGTTGCTTAACCTTTTTCGTTTTATAGTATGAAGACGAGAAACGGACCCGAGACCAATGAAGGGGTTCGAGCGAGGATGTTAAGTTTACGGCCAAGGTTGAGGCCATTATGCAAAGGCGTCATGAGGCCTTCTTAGAGGATGTTAAGAAGATGTTCTTGGATTCGATTGACGAACACGTAGTCAATCTAGTCAAGGAACAAGTTAAGATTGTTCTTAAAGAGGAAAACGCGGGAAGACAAGACTTCCACTATAAAAACTTCAAAGATGCTCAACCTCCTACCTTTGAAGGTGAACGAGACCCACTCAAGAGTGCTCGATGGATCTCCGATATGGAGGGGGCTTTCCGTACTATTGAGTGCCCTCTCGATAAAAATACGAGGTTTGGTAGTAGCATGATGAGGGGTGATGCCAAGTTGTGGTGGGATGCGAAAATCCGACTTTATGGCGAAGAACAAAGTATGAGTTTGTTTTGGGATGAGTTTAAAGAAGAATTTTTCAAGGAGTACCGAACTTCGGCCGATCTTTCAAAGCTTAAGGACGAGTTACGTACTTTAAGGCAAGGGTCGATGGATTTGAACACTCTCAAGTCCACTTTCTTATCAAAGACCCAATTTTGCCCGGAGTATGACGGGAACGATCATATGTTGAAAGAATATTTCTACCGAACCTTGAATGATAACTATCAAGAAAGGATTAGTAGGAATTCGGCAAAGACTTTTGATGAGCTATTTGATATCACTAAGGGTTTTGAGTCGCTTGCTCCCAGAAAGAGTGACTTCACCTTTGGCAAACGAAAATTTGAAGCTACTAGCCACTCGAACAAGAAGAACAAGAATGTGACTGAGAGCGTCGGTAGTGCGAAAAAAGGGGGCTTCTAAGAGTTTTGGGCCCACGTGCTACAATTGTGGTCGACAAGGGCACTTGGCCCGTGATTGTACGAACTCATCTTCCAATAAAATCATTTGTTTTAATTGTAATAAAGAGGGGCACAAGAGGCCGGAGTGTCCCGAATTGCGCAACGATAATGTTAAGCGACTAGAGAAGGCGGCGGGTACGGCTAGGGGTCGAAATTATTTGATGACCAATGAGGAGGCCAAGCAATCCAACGAAGTCGTTTCAGGTACTTTCATGGTTAACTCTAATCCGGCACGAATCCTATTTGATAGTGGTGCCAATTTATTGTTTGTTTTTCCAAGATTCGTGCCTAAGTTAAATAAACCGCTAGTTAAGTTAAGTCGTCCGGTAGAAGTTGAAATAGCGGATGGCAAGACGGCGCTAGTGGTTGATGTGTGTAAAAATTGTAATGTTGTGTTTGGTGCCAAAAACTTTAAAACCGATCTCATCCCGATGACTTTGGGTGATTTTGATATCGTTGTTGGTATGGATTGGCTCGATCATAATAGAGCCGATATTACATGCCATGATAAGTTTATTCGGGTAAAGACCCCAAGTGGGAGAGAGTTAATTATTCACGGTGATAAACGAAGAAGACTTGTTCCGATATGCACTTTTGCACGGGCACGTCGTTTCCTTGTTAGTGGTGGCATGGATTTTCTTGCCCATGTTGTTGATACTCGAGATGAGCCACCATCCATTCGTGAAATTCCGGTGGTGAATGAATTTGAAGACATTTTTCCGGATGAGTTACCGGGTGTTCCGGCGGAAAGACAAGTTGAATTTCGCATTGAGTTGGTTCCGGGAGCTACCCCCATTGCTAAAACTCCTTATCGTTTAGCACCAACGGAAATTCAAGAGTTGTTAAATCAAACCCAAGAGTTGCTTGAAAAGGGTTTCATTCGACCGAGTGCTTCGCCATGGGGCGCTTCGGTTTTATTCGTGAAGAAGAAGGATGGTAGTATGAGGATGTGCATCGATTATCGGGAGTTGAACAAAGTGACAATCAAGAATCGTTATCCTTTGCCTAGGATTGATGATTTGTTTGACCAACTCCAAGGTGCAACGTATTTCTCTAAAACCGACCTACGTTCTGGCTATCACCAAATGCGGGTCCGTGAGGAAGATATTGAGAAAACGGCTTTCCAAATGCGTTATGGGCATTTTGAGTTTGTGGTAATGCCTTTTGGTCTTACGAATGCACCGGCGGCATTCATGGATCTTATGAACCGAGTGTGCCAACCTATGTTGGACAAGTCGGTAATTGTGTTCATTGACGACATACTTGTCTATTCGAAGAGTATGAAGGAACATGAACATCATTTGCGGTGCGTGTTAAGGACGTTGCGGAAGGAGAAGTTGTATGCTAAATTCTCTAAATGTGAATTTTGGCTAAGGGAAGTTCAATTCCTTGGCCATATTGTGAACGAAAATGGTATACAAGTAGATCCGGGGAAGAAAGAGACGGTAAGGAGTTGGGGATGATCGACTACGCCTACGGAAATCCGAAGTTTTCTCGGATTGGCCGGTTATTATCGTCGGTTTATCCAAGACTTTTCTAAAATCGCTTCTCCATTGACGAAATTGACGAGAAATAACGCGAGGTTTAATAGGGAGAACGAGCAAGAAATTGCTTTTCAATTGTTAAAAGAGAAGTTATGTCAAGCTCCGGTGTTAGTGTTGCCGGAAGGGGTAGAAGACATGACGGTGTATTTTGATGCCTCTCTAAATGGGCTCGGGTGTGTTCTAATGCAAAGATGTAAAGTCATTGCTTACGCCTCTCGACAATTAAAGGAGCACGAAATGAGATATCCGACTCATGATCTTGAGTAGGTGGCGGTTGTGCATGCGTTGAAAATTTGGTGCCATTACTTGTATGGTGTCAAGAGTACGATTTATTCGGATCATAAGAGTTTGAAACATCTCTTTAATCAACGAGATTTGAATTATCGTCAACGTAGGTGGATGGATGTGGTAAAAGACTATGATTGTGAGATACTTTATTATCCAGGCAAGGCGAATGTGGTCGCGGATGCGTTAAGTCGAAAGAGTCATCACCCGGCGTTACGATTGGGATTGTTACGTATGATTATTACTAACGATTTTCTTGAAAAACTTGGTGTGATCCAAATAAAGGCTTACGTTCACAACAACCATGCGGAACGAATAGTGGGGCAATCGGAATTCATTACTATGGGCTCGCGTGGTTTGTTGTCTTTCAAGGAAGGGTGTGGGTGCCTAAGATGGGTGATTATCGACAAGTGCTACTTGATGAAGCACATAAGTCAAAGTATTCCATTCATCCGGGCGCAACAAAAATGTACCTTGATTTAAGGAAGGAGTATTGGTGGCCGGGCATGAAACGTGATGTTGTTAAGTATGTTGAGCAATGCGTCACGTGTTTGCAAGTTAAAGCCGAACACCAAAAGCCGTATGGTAAGTTACAACCGTTGGAAATTCCGAAATGAAAATGGGAGCACATTACCATGGATTTCATTACAAAATTACCAAAGACGGCGAGAACCCAATTTGACTCGATTTGGGTAATAGTTGATCGATTGACGAAGAATGCCTTGTTTCTTCCCATTCGGGAAACGATATCATCGGAGACTTTGGCTAAGTTGTTTATCAAGGAGGTGATAGCGAGACACGGGGTTCCTATATCTATTATTTCGGATCGAGATACCCGATTCACATCTCGGTTTTGGGAAAAGTTTCATGAAGATATGGGCACACAATTGAAATTGAGCACGGAGTATCATCCTCAGACGGACGGTCAAATCGAACGTACAAATTAAACTCTGAAGGATATGTTACGGGCGTGTATTATTGATTTCGGTGGTACTTGGGATGAGGACTTGCCTTTGGTGGAATTCTCGTACAATAATAGTTATCAAACTAGTATCGGGATGCCACCATATGAGATGCTATATGGGCGTAGATGTCGAACTCCGATTTGTTTGGGTGAAATTGGTCAAAAGGAAATCGGGAGTACCGATTTGGTTTTAGAGACAAATAGCAAGATTGATATGATTCGGGCTCATTTGAAAAAGGCTCAAGATAGACAAAATTCGTATGCCGACAAATGTAGGTGAATGATCGAATTTCAAGAAGGTGACATGGTGATGCTTAAGGTTTCGCCATGGAAGGGTATTATTCGGTTTTGAAAGCGGGGAAAGTTAGCTCCTCGGTTTATTGGGCCATTTAAGGTTTTAGCTCGTGTCGGTGAAGTTGCGTATCGTTTGGAATTACCCGAAGAGCTTGCGGGGATCCATAATACATTTCACGTTTCCCATCTCCGTAAGTGTCTTGCGGATGATTCATCGTGGGTACCATTAGACGAGATTGAGCTAAACAATAAGTTAGAGTATATTGAGGAGCCGATTGCCATACTCGATGAGAAGGTCAAAAGTTTGAGACATAAAGAGGTTAGGACTTTTAAAGTTCAATGGCGTCGTAGTAAAGGTTCCGAGTTTACTTGGGAGCCCAAAGAATTCGTGTTGGTTTATCTTCCCTCTTATCATGCGGCTTGGATCGCGAGGACGCGCACCGATTCAAGTGGGGGAGAGTTGTAAGACCCTAATCTTCTTTGTACAACAATGTAAATAGAGTACATAAAGTGTGGGTTTGATTGTGCAGTTAAATAGAAGTCAGAGACGAATCTGAGCTAGGTGCGCTCAGCGCACCCTTAATAGTGCGCGTGGCACACTAACACTGTAGCTGTGTTTCTGCTCTTTTATTCAGATATTTTGATGGGCATTTTGGTAATTGTACTTGTGGGCATTTTGGTCTCTTGCCGTTCAAAAAAAAAAAGGCCAGTTGGTCAGTTTGTGGAGTATCATTAACTCCATTATCAACAACCTTATCCTCTTCACTTAAATTTTAGAGAGAGAGTTCGATTCTTGAGTGAGAAAGCTTAAATCCAAGAGTAAGAAGTTGTTCTCGGACCAAAGTGCGGGTATTAAAGTTGTTCATCTCCTCTCTAGCTCCGTTGTGGTTGTAGTGGTATGTTCTAACTTTAATTTCCTTACTTTGATTTTGTGTAAGGGTTAGGGTTTGGGTAAATGAAGAACATAAAACCCATATTTGGTAATTTTGGGTGTTCTTGGGTAAGATGGAGTCATGAAGACTCAATGGTGACTGACCTAGGGTTTCAAAATGTTAAGTGATGTTTATGAGTTCTAATTGGTTAGTTAATCACTAGCACACCTAGTTAATTAGTAAATGCGTGTTAGATGGGTTAGTAGATAACCCGAAATGGGTGTGTTGACTTTAAATTAGTCAAAGGGCTAATGATTGACCTAATTGGGAAAAATGGGTATGAAATGCCCTAATTGTGTAATGGTTAGTGTTGTTGGACCTTAATCACTAGCTTTTAAGTGATTAATGATGGTCTTGACCCTTAAAGGGCGGTTTTGGTGAAAATGGGGCATTTAATGCATTTAAGTCATTAAAATGCACATAAGTGAAATTGTTGGTATTTAGTCCAACTAGTTTTTGTGAGTTGATTGAAGTACTTATTATATTAGGTACTTTGCTTTGAAGCTTGCGGAAGTATAAAACCGTCACCGAATCGCTAAAGGTGAGTGGAATGATTATATGCATATGTATGTAATGTATTTATTTGTATGCTATGGTATGATCCAAAGAGCCGGTAGTGCCATAGTATGTGCGAGCATGCTATGATGTGAACCAAAGTGCCGGTAACGTCATAGTACGTGTGTTATAGTGTGAACCAAAGAGCCGGTAGCGCTATAGCAAGATTTGTTAGGGTGTGAACCAAAGAGCCGGTATCACCTTAGCGTTGTTAGAGTGTGAACCAAAGAGCCGGTAGCACTCTAGCGTGAGTATGACTCGAGTTGTGATGTGAACCAAAGAGCCGGTAGCATCATGACAAATGCGTATGGTGTGAACCAAAGAGCCGGTAGCACTATGACGCGAGAATGGTTAACCATGGTTATGTATTGTTTTGTAGCATATTATATTATGTCGATTATATGTTATTGATTACGCTAGTAGCGGTTTGTTGGAGATTATTAGCTTTGTACTTGAGATGGTATGCTAATTGTATTGCTAGCGTGTATGCGGTAAATGTGTAAGTGATTGCAAGTAGGTATATTATATATATATATATATATATATATATATATATAGGTATAATTATTGCATTCACTAAGCTTTGCTTACCCTCTCGTTGTTTATCTTTTTATAGGCTCCGGCGTTGACAAGGGTAAGGGCATTCAATTGGATTAGAGATCCTGCTTGTTGTTTAGGGGACGCTTTTGAGATGTGATAGCTTTTGGAGTTTGACCGAGACTTGGGTAGTTTAACCCCCAAACACCATGCTCATAGTGTCGTTTGGGAAATTAAACTCTTATGGTCGAACTTGTATGTTTTTGAACGAAACTCGTAAAATGGCCGTTGTGGGCCCCGTTTTGTAAAACTCATTTTATTATTGAATCGTGTGAGTTTTAACTATTATAACATGTTGTGAAAAGCGTTTCATCTAATTATGTCCGGAAGTGGGAGATCTTTAATTGAAAATTTGCAAAACCGGACAGAACTGAATTGGGGCATGTGCGCGCCGCGCACCCTGTGGTGGTGTGCGTGGCGCACTCCACTGTTATAAAAAAAAAATATTTTGTTTCGCGTAATCGTTTGGTTATTGGTTTGGGTTGTTACAGGACGGTTCGCTACCGTTATTCGGATGAAATATATTTTCGAGAAACAGTGTATGTTCTAACACTATTGTGATGGGGTTCTATGGATGGAAAGTTAAGCCTTGATAATTGGGTGCTCGTGATAACAAATTTTAGAATGGTTTACTATTATTTCAATGATATAAATCTTGTGGTTCATTTGTACTTACTTACTTACTTAAAACTATGATTTCACCAACGTTTTCGTTGACAGATTTATATGTTTTTCTCAGGTCCTTGAACGTTTTGTGATACATGCTTCCGCTCATTATTTTGATACTTGCATTGGATGTCGAGTATATATGCATACATGGAGCGTCTTTTGGCTACTTTTAAATTGTGTCGCATAGGTTTCATTTGTACTTATAACGTTGTAACGTAACTTGTGGTTGAACTATTCTTGTAAACTTTGAAACAATCTTTACATTTGAAATGAATGCGACATATTTTTGGTCAAACGTTGTTTTAAAGACTTATGACCACGTAACGGGACCTAAGTGGACGGCGCCGTCAATGACGATTTTGTCGGGTCGCTACACACCATTTTTGTTCGAATTTCATATTTTTGTTCGCCTGCCTTTTTTTGTTCGAATATCAACTTTTTTGCTCGAATTCCTTGTTTTTTGCTCGAATTCCTTGTTTTTTGCTCGCCCGCCATTTTTTTGCTCGAATTTCAGTGTATTTTGGAGTTCTCAGTGTTCTCACAAAAAAAAATCTCATTTGATCCATTTACTCTCTCTCTCTATATATATATGATCCAATGATAACTTTTTTAGTATGAGAACTCTAGGAACTACAAAATACACTGAAATTCGAGCAAAAAAAGTGGCGGACGAGCAAAAAACAAGGAATTCGAGCAAAAAAGTTGAAATTCGAGCTAAAAAAACACGGGCGAGCAAAATTTTTTTTGTTCTAATTACCAAAATGTAGAACACAAATTTGTTCGAATTTCAATTTTTTTTGTTCGAATTTCTTGTGTTCTACATTTTTTTGTTCGAATTTCAAACATGTAGAACACAAAATTGTTCGTATTTCACCATTTTTGTTCGAATTTCACATTTTTGTTCGCCCGCCTTTTTTTTTTTCGAATTTCAACTTTTTTTGTTCGAATACCTTGTTTTTTTTGCTTGCCCGCCATTTTTGCTTGCCCGCCATTTTTGCGTGTGCTCGAATTAGAGTTTTCAGGGTTCTCACAAAAAAAAAGTTCTCATTTGATCCATTTACTCTCTCTCTCTCTCTCTCTCTCTCTCTCTCTCTCTCTCTCTCTCTCTCTCTCTCTCTCTCTCTCTCTCCCCGTGTGTGTATATATATATATATATATAAGATTTAATTTAATTCACCTATACATACATTAACTTTACAAATTGGGGGGAAATTGAACACAGAGTCCCAGTTTCGAGCCAGATTTATACTATCACAATACTAAAAATTCACATAAAACATATAATCAACTTAACCAGATTAGGTAATCAAGTATTGAAATTGAACTCAAATAAGCCCTAGAAAACAATGTAACTACAAAAGGCATTTTGGAATTCAATTGGATCGATAATCTAGCCTAATTCAATGTAAATTCAACTCCTAAACATATGAACACCAAATAATTACATGAAAATAAAGTCAATAAAACAATTGAATTGATTTCAATAAAAACGAAAGAAGCTTACGAGAGAAAAAGAGAATAGGAACGATGATGATGTTGTTCGAACCGACCCAAACCCAAATACCGATTACAATTCGGACAAAAAATAATACTTCGTACGTAGTAGTAAAAGGTGAACCACCGCAACTTTCGTGTTGTATCTAGGGGCGTGCATGGTTCGGGTATAACTGAAAAAAAACCGATGATCGAGGAGGAACCGAATCCAAACCGAAATACCCGAGAATATTTGGTCCGATCCTTGGTCCATATTTTTCATCATTTCGGGTTCCGGTCCGGTCCGGGCCGAGCCCGAAAAGACCAATAATTTGGACCAAACCGAGTTATTGTACGGGTATCTTCTTTAGAAATATTGAATTCCTTATTCATCTTACGGTTGAAAAGATATGTACGCAAAGGGTGCGTTTGTGGAAATGACATTTATACATGGTGAACAATAAAGAGATGTCATTAAAATTATTTTAATACAAAAATTATGTGTAAAAATGGATTCCACGTGAGAGAAGATACTTAATTGTATTATATTACATTATAAACATAAACATTCATATAAAATCATAAATGAAAAGGGTATTTTTAAAGATGTTTATATAGATACAATGGAGTTACTAAAAATATTGAGTAAAATTTATTATTATTTTTAACGTTTTTACCTTATAAAAATACGGAGTATATCCTTATTTCCATTCTCCTCATTACTCTTGTACACAAAAAAAATACTCTGTATATGGGTCGGGTTATTTACCCGAACCAATTGAACCGAAGCAAGAGCCGGATCGGACCGAACCATATTTGAACGGTCCGGTCCTCGGTTACAATTTTCATAATAGTTTGGGTTTCTGTCCGGTCCGGGTATAGACCATGCACAGCCCTAGTTGTATCTACTTAAATTTTGAGCCCTAGTACTTGTATCTACTTCAATCTTGGTTCGTTCTATTTTTTATTTTCTATTTGAGAAAATTGCATTCAATGAATTTGAAAGAAAGGTGGCTATTTCATCCAATGAATTTGGCCCAATAGCAACATGTGAATATGAGTGTAAACGAGCCGAGTCGAGCTTGAGTTCGACTAGGTTCGAGCTCGGCTCGTTTGGTATTCACAGAGCTCGAACTCAAGCTCGGCTGGGTTCGAGCCTAATAGTTTAAGCTCGAGCTTAGCTCCTTTGATATTATAGAAGTTTGAGCTCGACTCGTTTATTGTGTAATATTTTTTTCTTAATAATTTTTTATTTATTTTATTACATATTTGCTTATGTATATTTTGTATTCACATGTAATAAGATTTAATATTAGTATTTTAACCATATAAAAATTATAACAATTATTATGAAATTATAATATATACTACTATGTATTATATTATAATTAAAATAGTAATTTAGTGTATATAAATAAAAAACTCGTTTAGGGTCACAAGTCTATTCGAGCTTGAGATATGAAGCTCGAGCTCGCTTCCTAAACGAGCTTCAAAATATGTTTAAGCTCATACTCGAACTCGTTTAGACTCGGCTCGAATCGAGTTTTGAATGAGTCGAACCTAAGAGAATCGAACTACAAAAATAAGCATTGATAAACACTGCTCAGAGTGAAATCAAATATGAATTCAAATCAGGTTTTCAAGAAGATGAGTAGATGGATCTCAAACTAGTCAACAATTGAAATCGATATTCACATCATCATCAGAACATACCGTTAAAGTCTTACCTTCATGAATGGAATGAGCATAAAGAAGCTCCGGTTCCTTATTATGATTATTTACGCACCTAAAGTCTTTGGGAAACAAAATGGAAATATTTCTAGATTTTATTGACTTAGTGTTCACGTCCTAACATAAATCAATACTACCGCTTATGTACAAGCCTATGGGATCACACACTTTAGCATTTAGACACCATTATTATATATTGTTGATATATAATTATAACTTATAGTTCGAAAAATATAGTTTAATTAAATACGATTTAATTAAATATAAATGTTCAATAGACCGTTAGAACCATCAAATGGGCTTACTTTAATTTTATAGTAATAAAATAAAGTAGATGGGCTTGGTTTCTTGTCCCGTAAGCTGTGGAACGAAACAAATAAAAAAGTTAATACCCTATAATTTGGACAGTCGATTTTAACAAAATAAAAAGGGTTCTTTGCGTTTTTTTTACATACACGGTGCACAACAAACAAAAGGGTTTTATGGTTTTTGCATGGATTGAAAAACAAGAAAGAAAATAAAAGGGTGTGATTGGTCTGTCCCAAGTCAAAAAGAAAAGGGGGCTGAACCCAGAATTTATTTTTATTAATGTTTTCATTATTTTGCTTTGTACCGTATCAAAAAGGAAGAAATAAATTCAAGAGTTCTATCGAAGTAATACGGTTCCGAACAAGTAAAACAAAGTGTTGTTTTATTATGTTTTCTTTGAGCATACGAATTAAAGTAATAGTATTTTACTTTTGGGTTATACGGACTAGCATCCGATTGGTGTTGTTCGAGGTGTTGTTCGAGGTGTTGTGTGGATCAACCATATAGATATTCATATACTTTGAATATTTGTTTCAACCTACACGTTGACATCGATTCACAAAGATATATCTAAACTTCACTTTTTGATATTATTTATTTGACAATTATTAGTGTTGTAATTAGATCTTGTGGAAACCGTTAATCGTGTGAATGTTTAATTGAAAGTTTTATTTATTAAATAAAAAAAACATATTTATTTTATCGGCCCGCTGCGTTTTTAAATTTAAAAGTACACACGATTTTCCATCAGTGGTAATCAGAGCCGCTTTTACACCGTTTTAATTGTCGTGTGATTATTCTTTAGATTTGGCTTTGTGGTGTATTGGTGAAAGTCAAAACCTTTTTGGTTTTTAAAGTCAACTCGGTTGATTTACACTTAACCTCATGACGCACAAATATGATTGAAAGAATATCACTATTTTAAATTGTAGATTTAATTGTTATGGCTTGAATATTGTTATAATTGTTTATTGTTTTATTCCATGGTTATACCCATGCATTGTAACCATGGACAAGCCATATGTAGGTTTTGATAATGTAGTTATTAAAATTGTGATTGCATACATAGCCCGTAATGCCCCGACCTTTGTGTTTGGTTTTGTGTGATTGTTGTGATTGTTGTTCATGGCAGTTTTAAGCCATGTTGGTTATTTGATTTATTGAGAGGCCATATAAGCCAAGTTGTATTGTATTTATTTTCAATTTCATAGTTTTGTAATTTGGTTTATTTCAAATTGTAAAAGTATTAGATTATTGTATTTTTCAATTTTAAATAAATGTGAAAGATGAAGATTGAAGATTGAAGTTAAAGATACGACACGAGGTTTTAGATTAGAAGATGGCGTTTAGATCAAGTTAACGGCAGTGGCGTTCAGCACAAGTTTTCACTTGGTACTTGAATCAAGTGGGAGCTACGGTATTGTCCTTAGTTTGACTTCTTGATCTTATGTCGGCTCATGAGATCAAGTATAGGATTTTTGGGCTAAGCTATGTATGTGTGATGCATGATTGTGTTTTATTTTTCGCGTTTATATATATAATTGTTGATTATAGTATATGCTAAATGTTTTTGATGCAAATGTTGAATAAAACACGTAACGAGTTTAAAGATTAAAATTGATGATTTAAAAAGTTAAACTCTAACGAGTTTAAAATTGATGATTTTAAAACTCAAATAATATATATGGGCGACATCTTTTAAAATTGTTTTAAAACGATACACGTTTGTGTATTTGTTATTTTTATATGCTATAAATTAAATAACAAATTAGACGCACAAACATTATCGACATATACAATTGGTTAAAATGTTTTTTTAACTAATAGTGTAGCGAATCTTGTGTGCATGCATTATTCGTTGACACAAACTTTTTTTCTAAAATACCCGTCAAATTTAAGTCATGCTATCCAATGTGCTTGCAAACACTCCTCGTTATTTTTTCGATCTAGTGAGACTAGGCTGAATTATAGCCACGAGGTGGATTTTTCGATCTAGTGAGACTAGCGTGAATTTCTACTGTTTCCAAATTGGACGACTTAATCGTATTCACGGTGAGACCTGAGTTCGAGGCAAGGATGGGACAAACATGCCAGTAGATAATAGTGGTTTGTTGGACTACATATATCTCTAGGTCCCATAAAGATCTAAGAGTTGTACTTGTAATGCAATTGGTACCCGCTACCTATCAATAGACTCCATAACTGCTAGCTGATCAACATATGTGGCTATGGAAACTCTATGTGGATCTTAGGCTTTCGTAAATTAATTGTTTCTAAAAATTATATAAAAAAAAACTTGAGTAGTTAATTTATTAAAGCGCAATATCGAAAATACTAAATTGAATCTTATATCTGTTGTAGATGTCAAATAATCAAAACGTAAGCCAAAACATACATCCTTCTTTATTGGAGAAGGATAAACTCAATGTTCAAACTTCCTATACTGGCACTACAACCTGAGAACTATTCTCAAACATGAATGGAAGTTGAACAAAATTAGAACCCTTGTCCGATCCTCCTACTAGGGCAGCTGTTGCTGCTCAGTAAAATGCTTATCGGAAGTTGTTCGATGGGCAGGAGAAGTAGGATGAAAGGGTGAAAAATAATAAGCCAAATACTTTGTGAAAGTAAATGGAAATCATTTTATGAAGAAAAGGATTCCACCTTCCAACAAGGAAAACCAGACGCCGAATGTTTCCGTTATGGAAAAGTTGGCTATTGGAGAAGGAAATTGTCCTGTCTACCAATCTAAGCTGAGAAATGGCAAAGCTGGTGAGACTAGCAAATCAAGTTTATTTCAGTTATATACTTATTCTAGTGATTCTTGGATTTTTGATATCAGTTGTGACCCTCACATCTGTTCCAACATTAATGGAATGAGAAGAAGTAATAGACTGAAGAAATGCACACTGGATTTGTGAGTTAGCAATGGGGATCGAGCTTCTGTTGAAGCTACTGGTTTCTGTGAGCTTACTCTTCCAAGTGATCTTATTGTTTTGTTGCAACAATGTTATTATGCGCCTAGTATTAGGAGCAACATAGTTTGAAAGATGCTAGTTTTGAACTTGTATTTATGCACTTTAGTTTTTCAGTTTCTAAGGATAATATTTTTTTATCTTAATGTCTATCCATGTGATGGTGTTTTTGAAATTGATATACATTGTGTGATTTCAAATGATAAATTTTGTGTATACCTGTACCACCAAACAATTCAAGCAAGACTTGAATAAAACCTATCTATGACATTGTTATCTTGGTCATATAAAAAATGCATTTCAAAACTCAATTCTAATGGATTTTTGGTATCATTTGGCTATGAGTCATTTGATGTATGCAAGTCATGTTACTATGGAAGATGACAAAGGCTCATTTCTCCAGTTTAGATGAAAGAGCTAAAAAAAAAACTTTTAGGACTAATACATACTGATGTATGTGGCCCTTTTATAACAATGTCTAGAAATGGTGAATCTTACTTCATTACATTAACTACTAGTTATGGTTATGTTTACTTGCTGAAATATAAACATGAAGTTTTTGAAAGGTTTAATTTAAAGTCTTTTAAAATGAAGTAAAAATCAGCTTAGAGAGACCATTAAATCACTTCACTCTATTGGAGGAATTGAGTATATGAGTCTAAGAGTTTTTGGACCACATGTAGAATTGTGAGATTGTCTTACAATTCACTCTACCTTACACACCACAACACAATGGTGTGTTTGACCGGAGAGATCGAACTTTACTTGATATAGTTTTAATTAATGACGAGTCTGATTACTCTATCACCGTCTTATTGGGATTATGTATTAGATTGTGCTACATGCATACTCAATATGGTTCCAACCAAGAAGGTAGAAAAGACACCATATGAAGTATGGCATGAGAGGAGTCCCAAGTTGTCTTATTTGAATGTCTGAGGTTGTGAAGCGTATGTGAAACATGACACTTCAAACTAATTAGAACCTGGAAGTATCAAATGCCACTTTTTGGGGGAACCCAAAGAAAATAATGGGTTACTACTTTTACTACCAAGATGAAAACAACGTGTTTTCTACTCGGTCTGCCGAGTTCTTATAAAGAGATCTTCTCTTACAAGAATTTAGTGGGAGTGAAGTAGATCTTGAAGAAATTCAAGAACCACAAAGTAACATACCTTCTATAAGCACTAGCTATCCACACGTTGAATTTGAGCGCATTGTTGGTGAGCAAGAACGTGTTGCATCTGCACTTCATAGATCTAGTAGAACTCCTCATCGGCATGAGAGGTTTGATTATCTGATTAATTTAGATGAACCTCACCTAGGGGATTATGATGAACCCTCTAGCTACCGTGAGGTCTTATCAGATTTATCTGCCAAATGACGAGATATTGTGAATGCAAGGATGCAGTCCATGAAAGATAATCAAGTATGTGACTTGATTGATCTCCCACCTAATTGTAAGACAATGAGGTGTAAACAAGTCTTCAAAGAGAAGACTGGCATGGACGGTAATGTAAACACTTTTAAAGTTCGATTCGTGACAAAAGGTTATGATGAAACTTTTTCACTGATCGTGAGCTTTATAAATTAGGATACTTATTGCCATAGCTACTTTTCATGATTATGAAGTATGGTAAATGGATATCAAAACTGCTTTCCTAAATGGCGACCTAAGCGAGGACGTATATATGGTTAAGTCGAAAGGGTTTATATATCCTAAGCATCCTAATAAAGTATGCAAGATTCTAAAATCCATTTATAGATTAAAGAAAGCATTCAGGAGCTAGAATCTTAAGTTTGATGAGAATATCAAAGAGTTTGTTTTTTTTTCTTTTCAAAACCAAGATGAGCTCTGTGTTTACATTAAATCTAGTGGGAGCAAAGTAGTCTTCTTGATCTTGTATGTTGATGACATACTGCTTATTGGAAATAACATTTCAACTTGCAAGATGTCAAGTCTTGGCTTGAAAAATATTTTTCCATAAAGGATCTTGGAGAAGCTACTCATATACTTGGAATCATGATCTATAGAAATAGATTCAAATGGCTTATTGGTTTGAATTAATGTACATATCTTATCTTGCACAGATTTAGCATGCATTACTCCAACCTTGGAGCATTGCCTGTGCAAAAGGGCATAATCTTGAGCAAGTCTCAAAGTCTTGTCACACATGATGATATAAGATGAATGAAATGTATCTCATATGTTTCGAATGTAGGATCCATTATGTATTCCATGATATGTACTAAAATGATGTCTCGTTATTTTTGAGTTTGACGAGTCGTTATCAACACAATCTAGGTTAAGAATATTGGATTGTGGTTATGAATATTCTTAAGTATTTGCAGAGTACTAAAGATATGTTCTTGGTTTACGGTAGTTTGGAAGAAGAGTTGAAATACTAGTTTCCGAACTGATCGAGATGATTCTCTATCCCACTCAGGCTATGTGTTTGTCATGATAGACAAGATAGTTTATTGGAAGAGCTCAAAGCAGATCACTGTTGCACAATCTACAACAAATTCAGAATACACTGCTGCTTGAGAAGCTACTCAGGAAGCTGTTTGGATTTGGAATTTTTGTTGCCGAACTCGGAAGAGTTCCCAACACTGAATTACCTATGAAAATGTAATGTGATAGTTCGAGTGTTATTATACTCAAGAAAGAATCACATGTACATAAAAGTATCTGACACATTCTTCGAAGTTTGACTACATTCGTGAAGTTGCGAGGAATGAAATAAGTATTTTTAAGGTTCATACAGATGATATCGTGGCTGACCTGTTCATGAAAGCCCTTGATGCACAACAAGCATGATGATCATGCTAGTAATATTGGACTTCGTTATGCCACTGATCTTTTTCATCTGTAATTTAGTATTTGGATATTTCTGGAACATTAAGCAGTTTTATTTTAATGAATTGAGATACTCGGTATGGTCGTTTTCATTTATATCTCTGTGTTCTATATTAGCATGTTTAATCCATGAATAGTTGTTGATTATTCTAAATCTCCATAATCGATCATGTTATGGGAGTAACATGAATTAAGATTATTATGAAATTTGGTTTTATTCACTGATGGTGAATAGTTAACTAGTTGAGGCTAAAATTCATATGTATTCATTGATGATGAATATTGGATTGACCCAATCATGAGAAGTCACTACATGGATCGTCGTCAATAGTGAATCTCATAATGGTTATGTCTTTGTGTCCTTAGACCTGAGATGTATATGTTGGTTTTCGATTGTATGACATAATCTACTTTGATATGGTTAAACGCTGTCCTGAAAAAGGTAGTTATAAAGGCTATCATTGGGTATGATATGAAGTACATGACGAACGCATATAATCAAAATGGGATTTATTCCTCTATGTGAGAGTATGATACCATGAGCCCCTCGATGAAAATGAATGGATATTTACACGGCCGTGTCCAAGCTATATTGATTGGTGATCAATTTTAACTTGGTGATCACATTCAAATTTTCTAGATCGAGAAACAGAATTGGTTGACAAATGAGAATGACTAGATCCATGTCTCATGTCAACTCGGTATCGGTAATAAAGGGACAATAGACACTCAATCATTAAATCATACACTTGTATATTTTCGGGAGCATTGACGTGTTGCTAGACGCCAATATATGTCGGTATAGTTTTCTAGATGTTATGACGTGCACAAGTGGGAGTTTGTTGACTTAGTGTGCACGTCCTAACATAAATCTATACTACCGCTTATGTACAAGCCTATGGGGTCACACACTTTAGCATTTAGACACCATTATTATATATTGTTGATATATAATTATAACTTATAGTTCGAAAAATATAGTTTAATTAAATACGATTTAATTAAATATAAATGCTCAATAGACCGTTAGAACCATAAAATGGGCTTACTTTAATTTTATAGTAATAAAATAAAGTAGATGGGCTTGGTTTCTTGTCCCATAAGCTGTGGAACGAAACAAATAAAAAGGTTGATACGGGATTATCACCAAAATGCCCTTTTTTTTAAGCTTGTTGACTGACAGCCCTAAAAAAAAAAGTTTGACAATTTGCCCTCGCAAGGCGCAAGACAGCTTGCGTCCTTGCAACCTTGCGTCTTTGCGTCTTTGCGACCTTGCGACGTTGCGACCTTGCGTGTTTCAGTAAAAGAACTAGTTAAATGATCAGTTTGCGTTCACTGTTCCCACACACATACGCAAACTCCTCTCTGGTGCCCTTTCGCTCGTCATTCGCAAGATCGTTATCAAAGGTTGTTAATTAGTTAACTTGTAGATGTAATTATTATACAGTTTTTAGGTAAAACGTGTAATTTTTGTATGTAAATAATCTGGGACAGACGCAAGGCCTTTTTTGCGTCCTTGCTTCTGGTTTTTTGTCAGACGCAAGGTGTTGTTTGCGTCCTTGCGTCTCTTTAAATGGCTTACGCAAGGTTTTGTTTGCGTTATTGCGTATGTTTGAAGACTTACGCAAGGTTATGTTTGCGTCTCTTTAAAAGATATACGCAAGTTTCTGTTTGCGTGCTTGCGTATGTTTCATGACATACGCAAGGTATTGTTTGAAAAGTTGCGTCTTTTTTAAAGACAGACGCAAGTTATTGTTTGCGTATTTGCGTGTGTTTGATGACATACGCAAGATTTTTCTTGCGTTCTTGCGTCTGTATGTAGGTCAATCCATAACACATATTTAAACAACTAACTGAGACTGATAAACATAAAAACAAACTGAGACTGATAAACAACAAACTGAGACTGATAAACAAGCAACTAATTCTGGTCCCCTAATTCTGGTCTAAATCGTACGTTTGATAAAATTGAGACTGATAAGCTTGCGAAGGTTCGACTTTCTCTTTCGACTTTGACTTTGATTTTGAGGCTGTTTTTTTAACCCTCTGAGAAGTAGATTCACCGGTTAGGTCATAAGAAGAGCTACATGTTGTTCGGTTATGACCTGCTTGCTTGCAACGAGTACATGTTCTTACTTTCTTTTCAGTTTCTTCACCTTGAGATGGAATCCGATCGGTACTTTTTGGGCGTCCAGGTGCTATTTTCTTTTGAATTGGGGGCTTTACGATTTTCAAGATCTTGGGCCCTGGATCGGACCATTCGGATCGATGGGGCAAAGGAAGGATGTGTTCGGAATATGTATTTATATAAGTTTGAGACAAGAACCAATGTGATACATAACATGTAACATCTTCCACTCCGAAGAGTCGTGCTGCTGCCAATACATGTCCGCAAGGTATGCCTGATAATTGCCATTGCCCACATGTACATGTTCTATCTTCTAGATTAACGAGGCCGTTTTTCCTTCCATCACGCACCTCTATTAGATTGTTTGTCGATGGAAATGCTTGCCATCTTCCTGATTTGTTCGTCCTCTTACCTAATTTACGTTCAACATATGGAGTAACCGTTGAAGTGAGACTAACTGCTTTGTTGTGATGTTTGAAAAACCAATCCTGTATAGAAGCGCGAAAAAATTCCAATAACATGCAAACTGGTAGTTTGCGAGCATGTTTGGATAGAGCGTTAATAGACTCTACATTGTTGCTAGTAAGGTATGCATACCTAACATGACCAGCATGACTTCTGGACCATTTGTTGAAACCAACGTCATTTAGATACTTGTGAGACGCTTTTAATCTTCGTTGAAATACACTAACATGATCTTGAAAATCTGACAAACGATAAGCCTTAACCATTTTTCAATAGTGTCATTCAAAATATTTGAATTTGTTGGACATCGTTTTTATGTTCATGAATAGATGACGTGCGCAAAAAGAGTGAAAGGCTTCAGGAAACACATTTGAAATACTATGTGCTATTGAAGGATCACGATCAGAAATAAAGGTAATCTCTGACATACGATTACTCATACCACAACTCTCTAAATGATCTCTTAGATTGCCAAAAAACCATGACCAAACCTCGTTTGTCTCGCCTTCACCAATTCCATAAGCCAATGGCAAAATTCCGTTATTGGCATCCATTGCAACAGCGACTAAATTTGTACCCAAGTATCCAGCTTTCAAATGTGCACCATCAACGATGATAATAGGGCGAACATTTTGGACAAATGATCGAATCTGCACGCAAACAAATCAAATGAGATTGCTATTAGTTTAAGATAAAACAATTGTAGGATGAGTGATACTTACAACTACGCCAAAGGACATGTAACACATCACGAATCTGTTTTCATTGTCAGTCACCACATTTGTCATGCTTCCTGGGTTATGAATCTTAATGTTATGAAGATAAATGGGAAGCATTCGGAACGAGTCATCCATACTGCCACGAAGCATCTCTATTGCATGACACTTGGCTCTCCATGCTTGATTGTAAGAAATGCTCACCTGAAAACGGTTGCCAACATCATCACGTATATCTTTTGGATTATAGTCTCGATTTGCAGCTTTGAACGATTCCATCAGAATACTTCCTAACACCTTTTTGGAAGCATGTTTATTATTTCCCATAATTTGGGTACGTGAGCATGTGTGTACTCATGCAATTTCTTTACGATGAAGTTGTCAGTGTGGCGTATTTTGTATGCACTACATTTACACTCACAATTTGGCAACATGCATTTAGCAATGAATCGAGATTTTTCAGACTTTACAGGCTTAATTTCGAAGTTTTCTTCAAGACATTTTGTGTATAGATGGTTTACAAAATCATCCTTGTTTAAAAAAGTTTGTCGAACTTTAATCAAATCGGATACTCTATAACTGGTTGTTATTTGGCTCGTAGATTCAGTCTCTTGGTCATGCTCACTCAATAAAAGTGGCATATTCCAGAATACATCCTTTTTGTAAGACCCAAATATTTATATTACGTACTTATGTACTTATAACATTCGGGTTTTGGTTGCGTTGGCTATTTGTATTAGTTAAAAGGCAAAAGAAGCTGGAACTGGCCTGTTGCGCGCCGCGCGGTTCTGGTGCGCGCCGCGCAAAATGGCGCTGACAGAACTCCCTTGTTTTTATTTAATTAAATGAGGGGTAAAAGGGTAAAATCACATGGGGCCGGATTTGTGAGGCTTATGAGCTAGTTTGGATCAGTTTTGGATCCCATTCACATCCACTCATCATCTTCATCCATTCTTAGAGAGAGAGAGAGAGGCTTAGAGAGAGATTGAAGGTTTTGGTGAGGAAGAAGCTCGAATCGTTCAAAGTCTCGGGTTTTAAAGTTGTTCTCCTCGTTCCTAGCTACGTTGTGGTGGTATTGGTAAGCTCAAACTCCGAATTTCATTTGTTTAACTTGATATTCAATTTAGGGTTTTGAGTTAATTTGTTGAGTAACCCACTTAGGTGATGAAATGGGTTTATGGTGACTAGTTATTCTTGTCACTTGGCGGGTTTTGGGTTGGATGACGTTTTGGCCTTGATTAGGCTTTGGTTTGGAGTTTAATCACTTGGATTAGTGATTATGGAAGTATTGGAACCCATTTAGGGTAATTTGGTTGACTAGTTGTGACTTTGGGTCAAAATTAGGGTTTAAGTGTCAAAATGGGTATGACACGTGTTTGGCACTTGTGTTCGGGTTTAATGGATGTATTAGGACCATTCTCACTTGTGTTAGTGATTATTGGTTAGTTTGGGTACGGTTTGTGCTTGGAAGTGCATTTGGGTCGAAATGGCACTAAGTGACGAATTGGGTTAATTTGTGAATCCAATCTAATTGTGTTGTTGTAATTGTGATAATGGAATAGGTATCTTCCATTGGCAAGTTGCGGATTCACTTGGAAGCTTCTTCAAGACTTCAAGGTGAGTGATAATATCCTATGTGCATATGTATGTGTAGGATGAGTGCGGGTCGGGTGAAGTGATTCTCGGTTATAGAGCTCACTTCACATATAGGTGGCTTTGATGGACTTGTGTATAAGTCCAATCGGCACGTTGTGCGTTTTGGTTGACCATCTTTGGCGAGATGCACATTTTGTGTGCACATTATCACACTTGGTTGTGATTTGGTTGTTGTAACCCTAATGGCGAAGGGTTGATATGATTGTGTTGTGGATGACCCCGATTTGGTGGATTTTATAATCCCGTGACCATGGGTTTTGGTATTGAGAAATGAATCTCGGGTAGTGCGGATTCATGGTGACTCGGGTTGTTCGGTCACCTTATTTGAGGTAGTGAATCTCGGGTAGTGCGGATTCACGATGACTCGGGTTGTTCGGTCATCTTATGGTTGAGAAGTGAATTTCGGGTTGTGCGAATTCATAAGGCTCGGGTAGTTCGGCCAATGTTCGTGTGATTGAGGTTAAGGGGTTAACCTTGTGCATTATTATTATTGTTTATATATTAATGTGTTGTTGTGTTGTAGCTAACCCTCCGGGTGTAGCTATTTGGCGATGTTCACTTTGTCGTTGGTGGACTCTTATTTGTGTTGTATCTTTAGCTCGTTGCTTAGATCGTACGGTATGCTTAGTGTAGATGCTTTATACTTGGATGCCCCGGTATGCGGTATTTATTTGTGTGGCGTATTCATTTTATACATATATATGTATGTAGTATGTTATCATTCACTAAGCATTAGCTTACCCTCTCGTTGTTGACTCTTTTTATAGATCGCATGCGGATATGGTGGCTCGGGTAAGCGCGAGGACTAGAAGACGTGCATAGTTGCTTTAGTGACTTGCTTTTGGATCATTTAGGATTGGGTAGCGTATCCCCAATCGCCATGCTCGGCTTTGTATTGTATTAAAGTCTTTTGGTCAAATATTGTATTTCGGTACTTAAGGTGGTAAAATGGGTCGATGTGGGACCCGCTTCGTAAACTCAATTTTATTAATTAAACGTGCTAGTTTTATATATATGAATTTATGGTTAAAAGCGTTTTGGCTAAAAATGTCGGGAACTAGTCAAACATTTTCGTTAAATTGACTTCCGGGGACAGCGGGCTGTCCAGGTGGTTTGGCGCGCCGCGCACCCACCTGGCGCGCCGCGCAAATGAACTGCACCAGAAATTTTTTTTTTTTGTTGTGAAATTTAACGGGAATTGTCGTGGTTTGGTTTGGGTTGTTACAAGTGGTATCAGAGCATGATCTAAGGGATTTAGGTGACTTGAGATAGGTGCCTAGACTTAGACTTTTGTGTGCGCGTAATTTGTTGCGGGACTTGTAGGATTACGGGTCAGGAACGGGTTTAGTTAGTGCCTTGTTTATAGGTCGACTAACGTTTATATTAGTAATGCGGATATTATTAATATATTATTTGTGTTGTGGTGTAATTCTCGCGTGTGCTTCTATCGCGTAGAATTTTGTTTGTGTTTGTTTATAGCATCGAGCGAGGCGGTCGTTGTACTAACGAGTCGATACGGCGTGCGTGCGTAATAAGAACTTGCAGACCTTATTACGGGTGCAAATCGTGTCTAACAAGTGATGTACGACGAGTGTTTAGCAAGATGGGAGGGTATTGTGCGTGTCGTTTTATACGTGCGTGGACTAATCGTTTTGCATTCTTTAGAATGACGACGCGAAACGAGACCGAGACGAACGACACGGAATTTAACGCTAGAGTTACGGCCGCCGTTGCGGAGCAAATGAGGGCGTTTCGAGAAGAAATGGATGGGAAGTATTCCGAATTCCAAAATAGGGGTGAAATGGAGCGTTGTCTTAAGAGCTTCATGAGGACTAAACCCCCTATGTATGATGGGAAACCGGATCCTTTGGTGAGTACGACTTGGGTTTCGGATGTCGAAGGGTGTTTTCGTACTATGGAATGCCCACCCGAGAAAAAGACGAGACTCGCTACTAGTTTGTTGCGAGGTAGAGCGAAGGATTGGTTGGATGGCAAGATTGATCTTGTCGGTGGTGAGACGTTTATGGCATTATCATGGGACGAATTTAAGGAGGAATTCTTCGAGGAGTTCCGAACTTCAGCCGATTTATCGGAATTGCGTTGTGAGTTGCGAAATTTGCAACAGGGTTCTATGGACTTGAATACTTTAAAGATGACTTTTATGTCGAAGGCTCGTTTTTGCCCAGAATATTTGGGGAACGATCGTTTGTTGATGGAGGATTTCTATCGAACTTTGAGCGATGACTTGAAAAGCAAAATTAGCCGGGGTTACGCGAAGTCGTTTGCGGAGTTATTTGCGGTGGCTAGAGGTTTCGAGTCTTATACGCGATCGAAAAAGGCCGAACCTTCAAGTGAGAGAAGGGTTATTTCTTATGGTGCTCCGAGTAAGAGGACTAAGGGTCCGAGTGCGAGTACGAGTAATGTGGTAAAGGGCGCGGTGGATTCTCGTGCGCCTAGGTGTTTCAATTGTGGCGTTAGGGGTCACAAGTTGTGGGAATGCACAATGCTGAGAAGTGATGACGGAATGTGCTACTATTGTCATAAAGAGGGACATCGCAAGCCGGATTGTCCCGAGTTGGCGGCGGCGAATGCCGCAAGGAGACGTTGAGGTACGTTTCGTTTTAATAAATATGTCTTTTGAATATTTATTTATGTGGCGTTTAGGTTCGGATTTGTTAGATGCATTGTGTTGTGCATGTTATTGTTAAGGGTGACGTTCCTAATGGAAGTACCCTGTGACGATGTTTGATTTTTGGGACGAAGGGCGTAAGACTTGGTGCAACCAAGCATTCCTTAGTATTTGGGAAATGTTACTACCAAGCCACAGAAATGGATTTGGTGTTCGATTGTTAAGCGCGTGTTCGCTTCTGTGTTGAAGTGATGAACCATGGGGTTCGTCGGGTGATTGGAACCTTTGAGATCGAGTGTTTAAAATCTTGACGTATGTTGGTAATGGAGTCTTTATGACGCGACATTAGGTGCCTCTTTTATACCTACTAGCGTGGTGTCGACTCCGATTGTGTTGTGGTTACATTGTACTTAGGTTCCCGGGAGAAACCCTTAGGTACATGAGTGACTAAGTGAAACTTGACAAACTAAAGCAATTGGATAATTGCGAGGGTATGGTTTGTGTAATCGTGCTACACTTTTCGTTCGAAGCGTTTAAGGATTGATTGAAATCCTTTGTATGCTCAAGGTTGGAGCAAGGTGTAGTGATGGGTCGTGTGTACCCAATCGTCGGTAAAGTCTACCTTTGGTAGCATTGTACGGTTGTACGAGTTGTGAGATAGGAACGTGGTTCCAAGTGGGGGAGTCGCACTCCCGCACGAGGAAGTTTTAGTGTGATATTTCGGATGATGCTTTTGGTAGATCCGGAAATTTTTGTCGAGACCTAGTTTTGGTCGATTTGTGGTAGGGTACGATTTCGGATAAATTGTACTTATGGTTTGGATTGGAATTACCACCGAGGTGGTAATGTGGTAAATCTCGTTGAGAGATAATGGACGTGTTTGGTGAGCAAGGTGAAATCCTTCGGTTAAGGAAGGTGTGTGTCGGGTTCTCTTTTGGAGAATTCTTGTTCGGTACCTATGCTTGATATAGGTGGTTCTTGCTCGATTATGGTATGTGATTGATGAAGCATGACTTTCGGAGTCCGCTGACTTCATCATGGGATTGACGATTAATGAAGCATGATCTTCGGGTCCGCTGACTTCATTATGGTATGGTTGATTGATGGAGCATGATCTTTAGGGTCCGCTGACTTCATTATGGGAGTACGTGATTGATGGAGCATGATCTTTAGGGTCCGCTGACTTCGTCATGAGCGTGGTGTTGAGATCGGTGAAGCATGATCTTCGGGTCCGCTGACTTCATCCGGTATTGAGATTGGTGGAGCATGACCTTCGGGGTCCGCTGACTTCATCAAGAGAGTTGTGTTGTGGGACGTGAATATCGGGTTGTTCGTATTCACAATATTTCGGGTAGTACGATTGTCCCTGTTGGTTGGGCTCATAGTTTGAGGTAGTGAATGTCGGGTAGTTCGGATTTACTAAGGCTCGGGTTGTACGGCCATCCTCGGTTACACTATGTGGCAGTGGTAGTGAATATCGGTTTGCGCGTATTCACGATGACTCGGGTTGTGCGGTCATTCTGTTGTGAGATATATGGATTGGGTTGGTGGATTTCGGGTTGTGCGAATTCACTAAGGTTCGGGTTGTTTCGACCATCCTCCATATGTGTTTTGGCTCGGGTTGTTTCGGCCATGTTGAGTTGTGATCTATCGGTTGTTTTATACACCGATGGTGGGGTCATGAGGACCGTGTGGTTTGATCTATTGGTTGTTTTATACACCGATGGTGGGGTCATGAGGACCATGTTGTGTGATTAGTGATGCGATAGCCGTGTTTCGCTCACATGTTGTCACGGGTGTGACGAGAGTTGATTTTGTACACCTTCGGGTTTAGCGTTGCCATAGTCGTTTTGGACGCTATCGGTTTCTAACCGTTGGATTATGATGTTACAGTAGTGGTGTATTGGTCGTATAGCGCACTACAAAGGATGTATAGTGATTGGTGTTATCCGCAAGGATTCGTTTGGTTCGGTCTTCATCGTTTCGGATTGTTGACCTTAGGTTGAGACTTGGTTGCTTTTAGCGTTGTACTCGGTAATAGTACGCTAAGGGAGTTATATCTCGGTACGAGATTGGTTGAGTTTTCCCGATGTTAGGGAAGGAGCATGGTTGTAGTGCTCGGATTGTGGTTTTGATAAATCGCGGGTGACGATTTAGTTGTGGAAGGCGATTCGTTGGAAAGAATTTCCTAGGAAAGTCGGATTTGAAACTTATGTTTAGGACCGTGTGTGGGGTCCGTTTGGTTAAGTGATGAGGATCACGAGGACGTGATCGAGCTTAAGTGGGGGAGAGTTGTAAGACCCAAATATTTATATTACGTACTTATGTACTTATAACATTCGGGTTTTGGTTGCGTTGGCTATTTGTATTAGTTAAAAGGCAAAAGAAGCTGGAACTGGCCTGTTGCGCGCCGCGCGGTTCTGGTGCGCGCCGCGCAAAATGGCGCTGACAGAACTCCCTTGTTTTTATTTAATTAAATGAGGGGTAAAAGGGTAAAATCACATGGGACCGGATTTGTGAGGCTTATGAGCTAGTTTGGATCAGTTTTGGATCCCATTCACATCCACTCATCATCTTCGTCCATTCTTAGAGAGAGAGAGAGAGGCTTAGAGAGAGATTGAAGGTTTTGGTGAGGAAGAAGCTCGAATCGTTCAAAGTCTCGAGTTTTAAAGTTGTTCTCCTCGTTCCTAGCTACGTTGTGGTGGTATTGGTAAGCTCAAACTCCGAATTTCATTTGTTTAACTTGATATTCAATTTAGGGTTTTGAGTTAATTTGTTGAGTAACCCACTTAGGTGATGAAATGGGTTTATGGTGACTAGTTATTCTTGTCACTTGGCGGGTTTTGGGTTGGATGACGTTTTGGCCTTGATTAGGCTTTGGTTTGGAGTTTAATCACTTGGATTAGTGATTATGGAAGTATTGGAACCCATTTAGGGTAATTTGGTTGACTAGTTGTGACTTTGGGTCAAAATTAGGGTTTAAGTGTCAAAATGGGTATGACACGTGTTTGGCACTTGTGTTCGGGTTTAATGGATGTATTAGGACCATTCTCACTTGTGTTAGTGATTATTGGTTAGTTTGGGTACGGTTTGTGCTTGGAAGTGCATTTGGGTCGAAATGGCACTAAGTGACGAATTGGGTTAATTTGTGAATCCAATCTAATTGTGTTGTTGTAATTGTGATAATGGAATAGGTATCTTCCATTGGCAAGTTGCGGATTCACTTGGAAGCTTCTTCAAGACTTCAAGGTGAGTGATAATATCCTATGTGCATATGTATGTGTAGGATGAGTGCGGGTCGGGTGAAGTGATTCTCGGTTATAGAGCTCACTTCACATATAGGTGGCTTTGATGGACTTGTGTATAAGTCCAATCGGCACGTTGTGCGTTTTGGTTGACCATCTTTGGCGAGATGCACATTTTGTGTGCACATTATCACACTTGGTTGTGATTTGGTTGTTGTAACCCTAATGGCGAAGGGTTGATATGATTGTGTTGTGGATGACCCCGATTTGGTGGATTTTATAATCCCGTGACCATGGGTTTTGGTATTGAGAAATGAATCTCGGGTAGTGCGGATTCATGGTGACTCGGGTTGTTCGGTCACCTTATTTGAGGTAGTGAATCTCGGGTAGTGCGGATTCACGATGACTCGGGTTGTTCGGTCATCTTATGGTTGAGAAGTGAATTTCGGGTTGTGCGAATTCACAAGGCTCGGGTAGTTCGGCCAATGTTCGTGTGATTGAGGTTAAGGGGTTAACCTTGTGCATTATTATTATTGTTTATATATTAATGTGTTGTTGTGTTGTAGCTAACCCTCCGGGTGTAGCTATTTGGCGATGTTCACTTTGTCGTTGGTGGACTCTTATTTGTGTTGTATCTTTAGCTCGTTGCTTAGATCGTACGGTATGCTTAGTGTAGATGCTTTATACTTGGATGCCCCGGTATGCGGTATTTGTTTGTGTGGCGTATTCATTTTATACATATATATGTATGTAGTATGTTATCATTCACTAAGCATTAGCTTACCCTCTCGTTGTTGACTCTTTTTATAGATCGCATGCGGATATGGTGGCTCGGGTAAGCGCGAGGACTAGAAGACGTGCATAGTTGCTTTAGTGACTTGCTTTTGGATCATTTAGGATTGGGTAGCGTATCCCCAATCGCCATGCTCGGCTTTGTATTGTATTAAAGTCTTTTGGTCAAATATTGTATTTCGGTACTTAAGGTGGTAAAATGGGTCGATGTGGGACCCGCTTCGTAAACTCAATTTTATTAATTAAACGTGCTAGTTTTATATATATGAATTTATGGTTAAAAGCGTTTTGGCTAAAAATGTCGGGAACTAGTCAAACATTTTCGTTAAATTGACTTCCGGGGACAGCGGGCTGTCCAGGTGGTTTGGCGCGCCGCGCACCCACCTGGCGCGCCGCGCAAATGAACTGCACCAGAAATTTTTTTTTTTTGTTGTGAAATTTAACGGGAATTGTCGTGGTTTGGTTTGGGTTGTTACACTTTTTTTCTTCCTCTTCTTCATTTTCATCTTCATCTTGATCTTCTCTGTCATTTTCTTCCTCCGAAGCACTAGACGCTACAACTGATTCAAAAGGGTGATCTGTTTTTTTAATTTTACATACGTTCTCAACTCCATAGTTGAAGAAATCAAACTCTTCTGTGTTTGGAGGTGGTACTTCAGGTCGTGCTTCTTCCAAATTGGGTGTCTGAAGGTTTGTGCTCTCCTCGTTTGTTGGTAGGTTTTGTTGGACATCGTGTGTTGGTAGGTTTTGATGGACATTGTGTATTGGTAGGATTTGCACTGACTGTAAGTTTTCTGGGAGTTGATGCATTGTAACTTTGTCGACAATGTAAATATTAATAGGAGCATTTGATATTGCATGTTGTAGAAAATCACGAAAGTCTTCATAATCATCAGTAATATCAAAAACAAGATTATCGACAACATATCTCATTGAAACAGGAGCATTAGGTGGCAAATTAATTTTTCTAAGAATATTTTTTAACAATATTCTTCGAGTAATTAGTTTTTGGGGAGCAACTGGGAGTTTTAATCGTGTTCTAAAACAATCTAGAGGCAAATACATAGGTAAGTTATTAATAAATTGAAAAGAACCACCACAACATATATGAATAACAAAGGTTTCATTATCACTAAAACTCATTATTTAAAACAAAGAAAGTTACCTTAATGACGCTTGAAATTATATGATTTATGTTGAAATGGTGGAAATGAAG
The DNA here is from genome assembly GCF_046630445.1 of Rutidosis leptorrhynchoides. Taxonomy (NCBI): domain Eukaryota; kingdom Viridiplantae; phylum Streptophyta; class Magnoliopsida; order Asterales; family Asteraceae; genus Rutidosis; species Rutidosis leptorrhynchoides. The sequence continues at coordinate 45,884,179 of NC_092335.1, read as the reverse complement.
TGAAAATAGAGCTGGTAATACCTTATATGAATTGAAAAAGTTATCCGTAATAGTACAAAAATCGTACAAAATCTTATCCACGAAATCATGAAAATCTTATCGGGATAAGACGCAAGACGCAAAGGCGCAAGTCGCAAGATACAAGACGCAATACGCAAGGACGCAAGTCTCTTTGTTGCGTTTGTCAGTAACGCAAGGTCGCATGGTCGCAAGATCGTAAAGACGCAAGGTCGCAAAGACGCAAGGTGTCTTGCGCCTTGCGAGGGCAAATTGTCAACTTTTTTTTTAGGGCTGTCAGTCAACAAGCTTAAAAAAAAGGGTATTTTGGTGATAATCCCGGTTGATACCCTATAATTTGGACAGTCGATTTTAACAAAATAAAAAGGGTTCTTTGCGTTTTTTTTACATACACGGTGCACAACAAACAAAAGGGTTTTATGGTTTTTGCATGGATTGAAAAACAAGAAAGAAAATAAAAGGGTGTGATTGGTCTGTCCCAAGTCAAAAAGAAAAGGGGGCTGAACCCAGAATTTATTTTTATTAATGTTTTCATTGTTTTGCTTTGTACCGTATCAAAAAGGAAGAAATAAATTCAAGAGTTCTATCGAAGTAATACGGTGCCGAACAAGTAAAACAAAGTGTTGTTTTATTATGTTTTCTTTGAGCATACGAATTAAAGTAATAGTATTTTACTTTTGGGTTATACGGACTAGCATCCGATTGAAAAACGAATAAAATGTATCTCATATGTTTCGAATATAAGATCCATTATGTATTCCATGATATGTACTAAAATGATGTCTCGTTATTTTTGAGTTTGACGAGTCGTTATCAACACAATCTAGGTTAAGAATATTGGATTGTGGTTATGAACATTCTTAAGTATTTGCATAGTACTAAAGATATGTTCTTGGTTTACGGTAGTTTGGAAGAAGAGTTGAAATACTAGTTTCCGAACTGATCGAGATGATTCTCGATCCCACTCAGGCTATGTGTTTGTCATGATAGACAAGATAGTTTATTGGAAGAGCTCAAAGCAGATCACTGTTGCACAATCTACAACAAATTCAGAATACACTGCTTGAGAAGCTACTCACGAAGCTGTTTGGATTTGGAATTTTTGTTGTCGAACTCGGAAGAGTTCCCAACACTGAATTACCTATGAAAATGTAATGTGATAGTTCGAGTGTTATTATACTCACGAAAGAATCACATGTACATAAATGTATCTGACACATTCTTCGAAGTTTGACTACATTCGTGAAGTTGCGAGGAATGAAATAAGTATTTTTAAGGTTCATACAGATGATATCGTGGCTGACATGTTCATGAAATCCCTTGATGCACAACAAGCATGATGATCATGCTAGTAATATTGGACTTCGTTATGCCACTGATCTTTTTCATCTGTAATTTAGTATTTCGATATTTCTAGAACATTAAGCAGTTTTATTTTAATGAATTGAGATACTCGGTATGGTCGTTTTCATTTATATCACTGTGTTCTATATTAGCATGTTTAATCCATGAATAGTTGTTGATTATTCTAAATCTCCATAATCGATCATGTTATGGGAGTAACATGAATTAAGATTATTATGAAATTTGATTTTATCCACTGATGGTGAATAGTTAACTAGTTGAGGCTAAAATTCATATGTATTCATTGATGATGAATATTGGATTGACCCAATCATGAGATGTCACTATATGGATAGTCGTCAATAGTGAATCTCATAATGGTTATGTCTTTGTGTCCTTAGACCTGAGATGTATATGTTGATTTTCGATTGTATGACATATTCTACTTTGATATGGTTAAACGCTGTCCTGAACAAGGTAGTTATAAAGGCTATCATTGGGTATGATATGAAGTACATGACGAACGCATATAATCAAAATGAGATTTATTCCTCTATGTGAGAGTATGATACCATGAGCTCCTCGATGAAAATGAATGGATATTTACACGGCCGTGTCCAAGCTATATTGATTGGTGATCAATTTTAACTTGGTGATCACATTCAAATTTTCTAGATCGAGAAACAAAATTGGTTGACAAATGAGAATGACTAGATCCATGTCTCATGTCAACTCGGTATCGGTAATAAAGGGACAATAGACACTCAATCGTTAAATCATTTTTAATAATAATGATTGGTCGTTTAGCTGAAATAAACACTTGTATATTTTCGGGGGCATTGACGTGTTGCTAGACGCCAATATATGTCGGTATAGTTTTCTAGATGTTATGACGTGCACAAGTGGGAGTTTGTTGACTTAGTGTGCACGTCCTAACATAAATCTATACTACCGCTTATGTACAAGCCTATGGGATCACACACTTTAGCATTTAGACACCATTATTATATATTGTTGATATATAATTATAACTTATAGTTCAAAAAATATAGTTTAATTAAATACGATTTAATTAAATATAAATGCTCAATAGACCGTTAGAACCATCAAATGGGCTTACTTTAATTTTATAGTAATAAAATAAAGTAGATGTGCTTGGTTTCTTGTCCCATAAGCTGTGGAACGACACAAATAAAAAGGTTGATACCCTATAATTTGGACAGTCGATTTTAACAAAATAAAAAGGGTTCTTTGCGTTTTTTTTATATACACGGTGCACAATAAACAAAAGGGTTTTATGGTTTTTGCATGGATTGAAAAACAAGAAAGAAAATAAAAGGGTGTGATTGATTTCTTGTCCAAGTCAAAAAGAAAACGGGGCTGAACCCAGAATTTATTTTTATTAATGTTTTCATTGTTTTGCTTTGTACCGTATCAAAAAGGAAGAAATAAATTCAAGAGTTCTATCGAAGTAATACGGTGCCGAACAAGTAAAACAAAGTGTTGTTTTATTATGTTTTCTTTGAGCATACGAATTAAAGTAATAGTATTTTACTTTTGGGTTATACGGACTAGCATCCGATTGGTGTTGTTCGAGGTGTTGAGTGGATCAACCATAGAGATATTCATATACTTTGAATATTTGTTTCAACCTACACGTTGACATCGATTCGCAAAGGTATATCTAAACTTTCACTTTTTGATTTTATTTATTTGACAATTATTAGTGGTGTAATTGGATCTTGTGGAAACCGTTAATCGTGTGAATGTTTAATTGAAAGTTTTATTTATTAAATAAAAAAACATATTTATTTTATCGGTCCGCTGCGTTTTTAAATTTAAAAGTACACACAATTTTCCATCAAATTTTGCAATTGTTTGTATTATATTCATCAAATTTTGAACAAATTCAATCGGTAATCTCTTTAAATAGAGAGAGATTTTTAAGAAGATAAATACTTTATGTTGGAGTAGCTTCTATTCGTTTCCAAGAAAAGACTTCATTCGTACAACTCTTAAATTGAAAATTGAAGACAGATATGCTGAAACGTAGACATAAATATTATTGTTTGACATTTCGTCTCACAAAAATGTCATGTAAAAATATTACATTGCCAAGTAGTGGTATCACTGGCCTAGGTAATCAATATACTGAAGTTAGGGACAGCCCTAAAAAAAAAAGTTTGACAATTTGCCCTCGCAAGGCGCAAGACAGCTTGCGTCCTTGCGACCTTGCGTCTTTGCGACGTTGCGATCTTGCGTGTAGCAGTAAAAGAACTAGTTAAATGATCAGTTTGCGTTCACTGTTCCCACACACATACGCAAACTCCTCTCTGGTGCCCTTTCGCTCGTCATTCGCAAGATCCAAACACTCGCAAATCACTCGCAAAATCTTCATCATCATCCTCACGTCATCCTCCTCACATCTTCATCGTTACTAGATCTTCTTCATCCTTCCATCTTCGATCTTCCCGAGTACAAGCGAGCTTCTACGCCACCAACATCATCGAATCACCATCATCGTTCACTATGTCTCAAGAACAGGTTAGATTTCTTAGATCTATGTTATATTATTCGATCTACTTCATAGTGCTTAGATTTATGTGCTAAAACAAAGTTTTTGCACTCTTTGCACGCCAACTGTTCGAAAAAATGTGTCAACGAAATTTGTTTGTATTTTGTGTTTTTGATTGTATATTATTGAGATTGCGTACGATACCCAGGAATTTTTGCTAGATTCAAGTTGTGTAACTCTGTTGCTATGTAGACGCAAGACAATCCTTGCGTCCTTGCGTATGCCTCACAATGTACGCAAGGTGATATTTGCGACCTTACGTTTGCTATAATTTTACCTTTGCATGTGCACGCAAGGTAACCCTTGCGTCCTTGCGTCTTGATCATAAGTTACGCAAGGTTAACCTTGCGTCCTTGCGTCTTGCACATCTGTTACGCAAGATTAACCTTGCGTCCTTGCGGCCTTGTACGCAATCTCTGTCTTGCTTGCTTGCGTCTATGTGATTTTCTTCTGTTGTTCTTCTGACTTTTACAGGGCTATGTGGAAGGTAAATTGACCATGAAGAATATGTTGACCGTGATTCCTCAGGTCAAGAAAATGTTGACTGAGAGACAAGAAAAATTATTTAGAAGTACATGCTTTGGTCCCTGGTTAGATCTTTCATACACGGGTAATGATCCTGGCCTAGTACATGCCATGCTCTGACGAAAATGTGAGCGTTCAGCAAAATTAGATGCTAGTAAGTACCCTGAAGAGCAACAAGATATATGGTTTCATTTTTCTCCTAATTTTATGATTAGATTTGGTCGGCGTGAATTTTGTTTAGTCACCGGCTTTATGTTTGGTAGCCGGATGGACATGGCACATTACATCCCTCGAAATTATGAATCTAAGACCGCACCCATTAGACGACGTTGTTTTCCAGAACGTCCCGATGCCAGCAACATTTTGGTTAGTGATATACAAAACATCCTTATCAAAAAACAAGGTGATGTAAAGGTTCCCAAGGTTAGTGACGATGATATTGTTCGACTAGCTATAATTTTGATCGTAGAGAGAGCGTTTATGGGGAAGCAGGGGCAACATGTGGTTAGTAAACAGTTTCTATGGTTGGTTGAAGATTTCAATAAGGTGAACGCGTGCCCATGGGGGTCTCGTATTTGGGATGCTACTTACTCAGCGGTGAGCGAAGGTTTTGAGGTTCGAGAAAGCCAATTAGAGAGTGGGGGTGGAAAGGCTTACACTTTGGCTGGTTTTATGTGGGCATTTAAGATTTGGATCCTCGAGGCATACCGTCGTACCATTAAGAGTTTTGCAACCAAAACTGATAAGGATGGAGTACCAAGAGCATTATTTTGGAAGCGTTCATCTGCTGAAACCTTTACAGTGTCTGACTACCTAAAACTTCTACATATAATGGTTAGTTAATATCTCCAAGAGCTTTTTATATAGTGTATATACAGCAGTTTCTGTTTTAACAGAGCAGTTTTGTGTGTCGCATGAGGACGCAAGATACACCTTGCGTCCTTGCGTGTGTCGCAAAGATATCCTTGCGTCCTTGCGTGTGAACCCTGGGTTATACTTGTTACAGGCGCAAGAATCATGCTTGCGTCCTTGCGTGTGTCGCAAGTTTACTCTTGCGTCCTTGCGTCTACTCGCAAGATGATCTTTGCGTTCTTGCGTCTAGACGCAAAATGACTTTTGCGTCCTTGCGTCCTTTTGTTTTTACTAATATAACTTCATTTCAGGATGATTGTCCGAAGAGAAAAAGACCTTTTCGTTCCCTGCACCCATCTGAGACAGAGAGAGGTTGTCAATGGTGGATCCAGAGTTCCTCTTACTTTCAAGGAGATGTTGTTGAAGACGAGAAAAATACACAAGATGATAATCAAGTTGAAGAGGAGTTGGGTAGCAGTTTGAAGGAATTATTGCAGGAGGAGTCAGAGCAGACCTCGGACCCTCATCCAACACAAAAAGGCAACAATTTGCCGGAATTGTTGCGTATGGTTAATATGTTGACTAAGAGGGTGGATGATCAAGAAAAGGAGTTGGCTGATTGTAAAAAGAAGCTTGATGATCATGAAAAACGTTTGAAAGAACAGGAACACCAGGAACATCAGGTAAACTAGGCGCAAGTTTTTTTTGCGACCTTGCGTCTTGCCTGTTATGTTGGCGCAAGGTTTTACTTGCGTCCTTGCGCCTGATGTTATATCAGACGCAAGTACCATCTTGCGTCCTTGCGTCTTTATTGTAATTTAGGCGCAGGTTGTACTTGCGTCCCTAACTCAGACGCAAGGACTTACTTGCGACCTTGCGTATGGCTACTTTTCTTATTTTTTGCGTTTTGTTCATTATAGTATGTTGATAACGAGGATGCATATGTGGATCCTCGATCTTTCTCTGACAATGATACATCTCCGAGGGTTGTTAGACGTGGGAAAAGAGAAAGAAGGCCCACTCATTTTTTAAATTCCCCTTTCACAACACCGGGCTACAGAAAACCATTGGAGAAGGTATGTCTGTAACATTCACCAGACGCAAGGTTTTCCTTGCGTCCTTGCGCCTGATGTTTATAAGACCTTGCGTTTTGCGTCTTGGTATACGCAAGATATGTCTTGCGTCCTTGCGTATGTTTGCTGACTCATAGATTATATACAGTTGTCTGACGAAGTAGCTTCTAGAGTAAAAAGGCTGAAAGTTTCTCATCAAGGGACTAAAGAAGCTGAGAATGTGTTGCCAATGGAAACTGAAAAGCCTACTGAAAAAGGGGCTGAAAAAGCTGTTGATAAATAAGATGAGAACGTGGCTCTGGTGTCTGAGGAGATTGAGCAAGGAGTTGATTTGTCATTGGTTAATGAAGCAGAAAAACAAGCAGACCAGCATGAGGTTAGTGAATGACGCAAGGATCACCTTGCGTCTTTGCGTCTTCTTCATTGTTGGACGCAAGGATTACCTTGCGTCTTTGCGTATACTTCACTGATGGACGCAAGACCTATATTGCGTATTTGCGTTTGCATTACACCGACGCAAGACAATTCTTACGTCTTTGCGTCTTTATTACTAATTTTTTTTTTTCAGAAAAAGGAAAGGAAGAGAAAAAGGAAGGAAAAGGATTGGGTTGGCGAGGAGGAAATTTGGTCAATGGTTGATAAATTTATAAACGATCAAGGAACTTTGCAACCACCACCACCAAATGCATGGAGAGATCAAAGGAAGCATGTGGGGCCAGCAAAAGATTTGAAATCACTAATCCTCAATAAACAAGATACGCGTTGCATGTTCATTTTCCAAAATGAAACCTTCCTCTTCCTTGATACTGAGTTTTGGAAATGTTTATTGGGAATTGCATTTTCTGATTATTTGGAAAACATAGTAAGTTTATTAATAATTATAAACTTATGCATGTTTTGTTTTGTTTTTAGCTTTATAACATTCATAATCAACTTGATCTGATTATAGCATATTGATGGATGGGCTACCTTCCTGTTGAGATTTCGGCAGAGGTTTCTGCCCCGAGCTAGCCAGATGTCCTCGAGTCCTCAGTTTCCGATTGCAGATTATACATGTAGTTCTCGATGGACAATTATGCCGTTATATTTGAAGGCTATTGATTACTTTAACAAGAAGCAGGACTCACAAATTGTTGACTATTATGAGAACAGAGAAGATGCAGAGTTGATGATCGAGGATGCACCGTATGTGCCAATGCAGAGTGGTGGCCATGGTGATTGTGGTGTTTGGGTCTGCCTTCATATGGAGAGGATAGTTTTTGGTTGGGATCAGATTGACAACATTGGAGACCCTAAAAAGGCTGCTAAGGACTATAGAATTCGAATGGCAAGAACATTCTTCCGTGCACGCTTTGATACACATGAACCACCACCACCAGAGGACCCAGAGGACCCAAAGGTTGTTAATTAGTTAACTTGTAGATGTAATTATTATACAGTTTTTAGGTAAAACATGTAATTTTTGTATGTAAATAATCTGGGACAGACGCAAGGCCTTTTTTGCGTCCTTGCTTCTGGTTTTTTGACAGACGCAAGGTGTTGTTTGCATCCTTGCGTCTCTTTAAATGGCTTACGCAAGGTTTTGTTTGCGTTCTTGCGTATGTTTGAAGACTTACGCAAGGTTATGTTTGCGTCCTTGCGTCTCTTTAAAAGATATACGCAAGTTGATGTTTGCGTGCTTGCGTATGTTTCATGACATACGCAAGGTATTGTTTGAAAAGTTGCGTCTTTTTTAAAGACAGACGCAAGTTATTGTTTGCGTATTTGCGTGTGTTTGATGACATACGCAAGATTTTTCTTGCGTTCTGCGTCTGTATGTAGGTCAATCTATGACACATATTTATACAACTAACTGAGACTGATAAACATAAAAACAAACTGAGACTGATAAACAACAAACTGAGACTGATAAACAAGCAACTAATTCTGGTCCCCTAATTCTGGTCTAAATCGTACGTTTGATAAAATTGAGACTGATAAGCTTGCGAAGGTTTGACTTTCTCTTTCGACTTTGACTTTGATTTTGAGGCTGTTTTTTTAACCCTCTGAGAAGTAGATTCACCGTTTAGGTCATAAGAAGCGCTACATGTTGTTCGGTTATGACATGCTTGCTTGCAACGAGTACATGTTCTTACTTTCTTTTCAGTTTCTTCACCTTGAGATGGAATCCGATCGGTACTTTTTGGGCGTCCAGGTGCTCTTTTCTTTTGAATTGGGGGCTTTAAGATTTTCAAGATCTTGGGCCCTGGATCGGACCATTCGGATCGATGGGGCAAAGGAAGGATGTGTTCGGAATATGTATTTATATAAGTTTGAGACAAGAACCAATGTGATACATAACATGTAACATCTTCCACTCCGAAGAGTCGTGCTGCTGCCAATACATGTCCGCAAGGTATGCCTGATAATTGCCATTGCCCACATGTACATGTTCTATCTTCTAGATTAACGAGGCCGTTTTTCCTTCCATCACGCACCTCTATTAGATTGTTTATCGATGGAAATGCTTGCCATCTTCTTAATTTGTTCGTCCTCTTACCTAATTTACGTTCAACATATGGAGTAACCGTTGAAGTGAGACTAACTGCTTTGTTGTGATGTTTGAAAAACCAATCCTGTATAGAAGCGCGAAAAAATTCCAATAACATGCAAACTGGTAGTTTGCGAGCATGTTTGGATAGAGCGTTAATAGACTCTACATTGTTGCTAGTAAGGTATGCATACCTAACATGACCAGCATGACTTCTGGACCATTTGTTGAAACCAACGTCATTTAGATACTTGTGAGACGCTTTTAATCTTCGTTGAAATACACTAACATGATCTTGAAAATCTGACAAACGATAAGCCTTAACCATTTTCCAATAGTGCCATTCAAAATATTTGAATTTGTTGGACATCGTTTTTATGTTCATGAATAGATGACGTGCGCAAAAAGAGTGAAAGGCTTCAGGAAACACATTAGAAATACCATGTGCTATTGAAGGAGCACGATCAGAAATAAAGGTAATCTCTGACATACGATTACTCATACCACAACTCTCTAAATGATCTCTTAGATTGCCAAAAAACCATGACCAAACCTCGTTTGTCTCGCCTTCACCAATTCCATAAGCCAATGGCAAAATTCCGTTATTGGCATCCATTGCAACAGCGACTAAATTTGTACCCAAGTATCCAGCTTTCAAATGTGCACCATCAACGATGATAATAGGGCGAACATTTTGGACAAATGATCGAATCTGCACGCAAACAAATCAAATGAGATTGCTATTAGTTTAAGATAAAACAATTGTAGGATGAGTGATACTTACAACTGCGCCAAAGGACATGTAACACATCACGAATCTATTTTCATTGTCAGTCACCACATTTGTCATGCTTCCTGGGTTATGAATCTTAATGTTATGAAGATAAATGGGAAGCATTCGGAACGAGTCATCCATACTGCCACGAAGCATCTCTATTGCATGACACTTGGCTCTCCATGCTTGATTGTAAGAAATGCTCACCCGAAAACGGTTGCCAACATCATCACGTATATCTTTTGGATTATAGTCTCGATTTGCAGCTTTGAACGATTCCATCAGAATACTTCCTAACACCTTTTTGGAAGCATGTTTATTATTTCCCATAATTTGGGTACGTGAGCATGTGTGTACGTCATGCAATTTCTTTACGATGAAGTTGTCAGTGTGGCGTATTTTGTATGCACTACATTTTCACTCACAATTTGGCAACATGCATTTAGCAGTGAATCAAGATTTGTCAGACTTTACAGGCTTAATTTGGAAGTTTTCTTCAAGACATTTTGTGTATAGATGGTTTACAAAATCATCCTTGTTTAAAAAAGTTTGTCGAACTTTAATCAAATCGGATACTCTATAACTGGTTGTTATTTGGCTCGTAGATTCAGTCTCTTGGTCATGCTCACTTAATAAAAGTGGCATATTCCAGAATACATCCTTTTTTTCTTCCTCTTCTTCATTTTCATCTTCATCTTGATCTTCTCTGTCATTTTCTTCCTCCGAAGCACTAGACGCGACAACTGATTCAAAAGGGTGATCTGTTTTTTTAATTTTACATACGTTCTCAACTCCATAGTTGAAGAAATCAAACTCTTCTGTGTTTGGAGGTGGTACTTCAGGTCGTGCTTCTTCCAAATTGGGTGTCTGAAGGTTTGTGCTCTCCTCGTTTGTTGGTAGGTTTTGTTGGACATCGTGTGTTGGTAGGTTTTGATGGACATTGTGTATTGGTAGGATTTGCACTGACTGTAAGTTTTCTGGGAGTTGATGCATTGTAACTTTGTCGACAATGTAAATATTAATAGGAGCATTTGATATTGCATGTTGTAGAAAATCACGAAAGTCTTCATAATCATCAGTAATATCAAAAACAAGATTATCGACAACATATCTCATTGAAACAGGAGCATTAGGTGGCAAATTAATTTTTCTAAGAATATTTTTTAACAATATTCTTCGAGTAATTAGTTTTTGGGGAGCAACTGGGAGTTTTAATCGTGTTCTAAAACAATCTAGAGGCAAATACATAGGTAAGTTATTAATAAATTGAAAAGAACCACCACAACATATATGAATAACAAAGGTTTCATTATCACTAAAACTCATTATTTAAAACAAAGAAAGTTACCTTAATGACGCTTGAAATTATATGATTTATGTTGAAATGGTGGAAATGAAGTGAAAATAGAGCTGGTAATACCTTATATGAATTGAAAAAGTTATCCGTAATAGTACAAAAATCGTACAAAATCTTATCCACGAAATCATGAAAATCTTATCGGGATAAGACGCAAGACGCAAAGGCGCAAGTCGCAAGACGCAAGACGCAATACGCAAGGACGCAAGTCTCTTTGTTGCGTTTGTCAGTGACGCAAGGTCGCATGGTCGCAAGATCGCAAAGACGCAAGGTCGCAAAGACACAAGGTGTCTTGCGCCTTGCGAGGACAAATTGTCAAACTTTTTTTTTTAGGGCTGTCAGTCAACAAGCTTAAAAAAAAGGGTATTTTGGTGATAATTCCCTGAAGTTATCCACTAAATTAGTTTTTGCTGGCCAACTACTCATTATATTATATATATATATATATATATGTATATATATATATATATATATATATATATATATATATATATATATATATATATATATATATATATATATATATATATATATGTATTAATTGTGCTTGAGATCTTGGTCGTTTCTTAGGGGGAAAACGACAACAGTAGCTCCCCCTTTCACACTTGATTTTCCCTTCTTCTCCCTCAACTATAAACAGCTTACATAAAATATCCCAACCTTCAGGGGTAAACCGTCAATAGTTTGGTCGTTCCTTAGTGGGCAAAACGACAACAGTAGCACCACCTTTCACACTTGATTTTTTCTTCTTCCCCCTCAACTATAAATAGCTTACATAAAATACCCCAACCTTCAGGGGGTAACCGTCAATAGTTTAAATTGAAATAAAAACTCCACCCAATCACTTGGATAGCCCGTATCTTCCTCTTCGACCCGAGTTAAATTTCACCGACCATACCGTTAAACTCGAAATACTTTTTGGAACAAAACGACACTAAGTACGTTCAAAACGGACACTTTTTTAAAAACGCTAAATACACGACAGCCCGTATCTTTCCGCTCGGCGCGAGTTAAATTTTCCCGACAGCACCATCATACTCGAAAATTTTTTATGAACAAAACGAAAAAAGTGAGTTCGAAACGAACAATTTTTTAAAAACGTTAAACACAACTACAGCCCGTAGCTTCCTGCTCGTGCGAGTTAAATTTTTTCTCCAGCACCGTTAGACTCGAAATACTTTTATCAACAAAACGAAACTAACTACGTTCGAACCGTACCAAGAGCCCCCGCCGCATCGCGCGGGCCGGACCCGGACTAGTTAAAATCACTTTTAAACCAGCTTCAAGTAAGTACTTAATGGTCGAAAGAATGGTGACTTGTTTTTTAGCACGTTGGTCCTTATTTTCTCAAGGTAAAACATTAGAATCGAAACTAAGGAACCACTTTCCCCATAAGTTCAGCTTTATTTAATCGTCATTGTGTGTTATTTGTTACCGGGACTGAAAAGAATCAAAAATTATAGACGGATGCAAAACAAAAATAGAAAAGGATAATAAGGAGGTGTTTAGCAATCCATTCAAAAATGACAAGTAACAGTTGCTACCAACGAGCCCATAGTCCAGATGAATGAACTGTAAAAATGGGCTAGTTAAGGCCTATGGAAAGATTATGTGGGCCGGACTGAAGATGAGTCCAATAGTTTTGGGTAGTGTTTATTTTTTCCTTATAAATTTTTGTTTGTTGTTTAGTGTTTCGACAGCTTTACTTTTACTTAATACAAGATACTCTGAGCAACTCATATCAAGGTAAAAAACACTACTCGTATATGAATATTTCGAGTTCACTACATAATAACTCTCGAAGTGGGTTAGGCCACTCCCTATCGTAACTAAACTATTCATCCTCTTAACCTTCCACATCATCGCCACATCAACACAAATATTCTATAACTAACCCATAACTAAACACTCCCTATCATGGCTAAAACAATAACCCTCTTAATATACAACGTACAAGCAATAAAGCATTAAGTCCAAACAATAAAAAGCCATTGGGACCCACAAATCTATAACTAAACCTCATACTTCCATTAAATCCATGGTGAAAGCGGATAACTAAAGCGGGTAACTAGCGCGTGCCTATGGTTAGTTACGGGTAATGACGGGTAATGAGCGGGTAACTAACGGATAACTAGCTGTAGGGAGTGGTCTTAGAGTTCAATCAACGTTTAAAGTTCATAACGGTGTGCAACTTTACACCTCAGAATCTTGTCGCTCCCCATTTATAAAATCATTTTTAGCCAAACAACATATTCTGTAAAAACATCAATTCCCTAGTACTTCACTCCCAGTATGTATCGTTTTTAGCGAAACAACATGTTCTACATCTAAGTTCATGAAATTCTACGGTAATTTAATATTAATTAGTAATTAGTAATTGGTGATGGTGATAAAGGAAAGTTCCTATAAAGTTATACGCTTATATTAGTTTCCTCCAATTTCTAATGTGGAATTTTAATTTGCACCCACTAATCAATTATTTTCAACAATTAATTAGTGATTGGTGATGGTGATAAATTTTAATTTGCACCTACTAATCAATTATTTTCAACATACACACATCGGTTTGTACATGCTACTAGTTCATCAGAAATTTAATTGATAGAACTTAATAATCGATATCTTCTCATTCCAATATGTCGAGTATATATACAAGTACATGAACTTTGCTTAACTTGTCCCAAAAGGCTAAACTCTTCTATAAATGTCAAGATACAGTTGTAAATAGAATACAATTCTAAAAAAATACAATATATGGAAATATATGTCGCTAATACACCCCGCAGTTCTAGCGGGAGAAGGTAGGACGTTGAGACTGTCCCGAAAATCATCATAAAGAGGACGTGGCAACCATTTAGTAAATATATCAACAATCTCAAACCGGGACGGAACATGTAATACTCAAACTTCTCCTTATGCCACTTTTTGCCTGACAAAGTAAATATCCATCTCAATATGTTTCGTGTGTTGATTGTACTGGATTCCCGGATAGATAGATAGCTGAAACATTATCACAAAAACTAAAGTGTACTTTGGTATAGGACAATGTAATTCAAGAAGTAAGTTCCGTATCCAACACGAGTCGGAGACAACATTAGCCACCCCGTGATAGGTAGTTTGATACCATGATAAAACTTAATAATCGATGCCTTCTCATTCCAATATGTCGAGTATATGTACATGGGCATTGATTAACTTGTCCAACATGGCTAAAACTCTTCTATAATTATCCATATACAATTGTAAATAGAATACAATTCTAAATAAATGAAATATATGGAAATATATATCACCAATAGTAACATTCAACGCGGATCTCCCAAACATGTTCATTAATATCTCGACTTTTTCCGAGCACATGACCTCTTACCATGTTCAAAATCATCACGATTTGAACCTCCATTGCCATAGTTCCCTTCAACTTATGACAACTTCAATCCATTCTAATCATACATGTTCCAAAAAAACTTTTTCCACCACCTAAGAAACCAAAATTTTGTTTGTTTAAGTGTGCGAATCTTATTATGTCTAATGTTCACGCGCTCACATATATTTTTACGGTAGATGATTTATTTTTCTGAAGATATAAAAAAAATAATGTGTTATATGCAGTGTTGTAATCTCCTTATTTCTCCCCGAGATCTCGTTTTCGGAAGGCTACCGAGACGAGATGTCCATCTCCCGAGATTTCTCGGTCAACGATGTCAAACTTGATCAAAGCCACGATTTCTCGAATTTTCTCGCTCATTTCGCGAATTTTCTTATAATATCTCATAATTTTTCGGATTTTTACGCACATTTCTTGTAAAATCTCGTAAAAATGTATATAAATGTACATATAGTTATTTATATATATTTATATTATAAAAATTAAAAAATCAGCGTAAGTCAACGTCCGAGATTTCTTCGAGATTTTTTCGAGATCTCTCCAACCTTTATATGTGATAAATAAAATGCAAGTTCATAGTTAGTCGGTTTCTTTACTTGCAATCTTATATAAAAACACTAATATTAATAGTAGTCAACAAATAAAGTTTAAAACCTTATATAAATATAAGTATAAATATAAATATAACTAAATATATAAATACATAATAAATGGTTCGTCAACAAATAATGTTTAAAACCTTATCCAACACCCACTCTTATCGTAAAGTCAAAGTACGTTACAAACATTTGACCTATTATTATTATTATTATTATTATTATTATTATTATTATTATTATTATTATTATTATTATTATTATTATTATTATTATTATTATTATTATTATTATTATTATTATTATTTGACCTATTATTATATTATTATATTATTATATTATATTGAATTGAATGCTTATAAAATTTTTTGAAAAACCTATCTAAAATTTTTAGCAAAACCTATCTATAAGTCGAAATAATTAATTATTTCTTGCTCATAAAATATTCATCATCCACCTCACCTTGTGTCACTCATACTGAAGTTATTTTATTAAGGTAGGCAGGCATCTAAAGTTTAATTGGACCGACCAATTTATACAGCTTAATTATATAATATATGTTAATTTGCTTAAAATCCAAGGAACCAATGAGAGCACGACATATGGCGCAAAAATCACATGTGATTGTAAGAAAAAAAAGTTTAAAATTTTTTTTTTTACGAAAAAAAAAAATTTCGCCCTAATTTTTTTAAAAAAAAATTTTTTGCGAATTTTTTTTTATAATCACAGGTGATTCTGCATGTCAATCACATGTGATTATGCATTTCAAATCCAATCATATGTGATTATGCACGTCAAATTCAATCACATGTGATAGTACAATTCAATCACATGTGATTATGCAGGTAAATCAAATATGATTGTAGGAAAAAATTTGAGAAAAAAAAATTTTCGAAAAAAAATTAAAATTTTTTTTTCTCTAAATTTTTTTTTTTTACATTTTTTTCAATCACATGTGATTTCGCGCCACATGTCACGTTCTCATTGGTTCCTTTGATCTCAACTTAATTTATGAATTCAAATGAATATTCCTCTATATGTTAATTAGTTCATGTCACACTCTAAACGCCGCATGTATTCTTTTAGGTAAATATATTACCTTAAATTTTACGTAAAAAATAACTATAATCAAAATATTTTTTTTGGGTAAGCGAAGAAACCCTTCTATGAAGAACTACATTGGCTCCTTCATAGAAGGTAAAACCTCGAGTAATCAAGCCTCTCGAGCGCGAGACCTGGTACCCGGTGAATTGCACATTATATGCACACTCTAGTCACACTCCCTTTTTGAACAATTTGGCATAGCCAGGAATTGAACCCGGATGGTGAGCTTCATTGGCAACTCGGTGGCCACTCAGGTAACCCAGCGTGGTTTATAATCAAAATATTTATGTTGTTATTCATGCCGCATCAATGGATTATGATTTTGATACCAATCTTTAGGGGTGTTCATCGGTTCGATTTTCGGTTTGACGGTTGTTAATCTTTTGTCGAATAATTTCACACGCGAAATTATTAGTTCGATGGACGGGCGTTTAAAGTTAGAATACGTTGAATTGAGTTCAAATTTTTTGACTCGAAATTTGTGGTTTGATTTCAGTAGGTTTAAGGAGTTTTCGGTGTTTGAAAACTGTTTCAACGGTACACTTTCGGACTAATTTTTCAATGAAACGTGCGCGTTAGAGGTGCTCAATTTATCAGAAAACGTGCTAACGGGTGAAATAGTAAAGGATATATCGAGTTGTAAAAACTTGACGATTTTGGACTTTTCGGGCAATGGTTTTACAGGTCAAATCCCGAGTGAAATAGGGTCGATGACAAAACTCGAGCAGCTAATGTTGGGTAACAACTCTGTTTCGAGAGAAATACTCGAATCTTTACTAAATTTAGAAAGTCGGTACTATTTGGATCTTAGTAGAAACAATTTTGGAGGAGATATACAACCGATATTCTGGCAATTTAGTCAACTAATAATCTGTTACTGCACGCGAACAAGCACATCGACAATGGTACTTACAGTTTGATGACTTTATGGCTAGGAGTGGCTTCACGAGAAGCAATTTGGATCATTGTTGTTACTTGAAGAAAATCAAGTCCTCTTATGTTATATTGTTACTTTATGTTGATGACATGTTGATTGCACGATCAGATATGTTGGAGATCAATAAGTTGAAGAGTCACTTGTCTCATGAGTTCGAGATGAAAGACTTGGACGCTGTTAAACAAATACTCGGGATGAGTATCACACATAATTGGGTTGAAGGTACTTTAAATTTGTCCAAAACCAAGTATATCGAGAAAGTGTTATAGCAGTTCAACATGGAAGATTCAAATGCAAGACCTATGCCTTTCGGCGATACCTTTAAGTTGAAGAAGAATCATCACCTACAACGGTTAGAGACAAAGAGGAAATGGCTCAAGTTTCTTATGCATTAGCGGTGAGTAGTGTTATGTATGCAATGGTGTGCACAAGACCCGACATAGTTCATGGGGTAGGAGTTGAAAGTTAGTTTGTGTCGAATACATTAAGGAGCATTAAGAAGGATTAAGGTGGCTTTTGTGCTACTTGAAAGGTACTTCTATAATTGCTTTACAATACACTAAAGGTGATTCCATTTTGAGAGGGGTGGATGCGTATTTGGGTGGAGTGACGATTCGGGGAAAAACTACAGGTTTTGTTTTCACAGTTGGAAACAGTAGTTAGTTGGATGTCTAGAATTTAAAAAAGCGGTGTGTTGTCGATAACGGAGGCCGAATATATGGCCACAGCAGAAGCAAGCGAACTGTAGTGACCCGAACTTTTCCATAATTATATATATTAAATGATATCTAATATTAACATGATTAAATGTTTCCAACATGTTAAGCAATCAAACTTGTTAAGACTTGATTGTTTGTTATGAGTTTCATGTAGACAATTGACCACCCAAGTTGACCGGCGATTCACAAACGTTAAAACTTGTAAAACGACATGATGATATATATATGGACATATATATGGTTAACATAAGATTATGATATGTAAGAATCTCACTAAGTATATTAACAATGTGTGATATACATAAAAATGAGAATATTGAATTATGAAGCTCGAAATGATATACATAACGATTATCGTTATAATAACGTCTTACTAAATACCTATGTATTGTAATAAGATATTGATATACTATATTTAACATGATAAAATGATAATTAAGTATATCATTGAGTGTATTAACAATGAACTATACAAGTAAGATGAGACTACTAACTTAAGGATTTCGAAACAATATATATATGTAACGATTATCGTTGTAATAGTATTTTAATATATATATATATATATATATATATATATATATATATATATATATATATATATATATATATATATATATATATATATATATATATATATGATGTTAAGATATATTCATACACCATGTTATCATATTAACATAACAATTTAACATCTCATTTAAGTATAATAACAATGAATTAATTACATTTAACAAGATCGTTAACCTAAAGGTTTCAAAACAACACTTACATGTAACGACTAACGATAACTTAATGACTCAGTTAAAATGTATATACATGTAGTGTATTTAGATGTATTAGTACACTTTTGAAAGACTTCAAGACACATATCGAAGTACTTCTACTTAACAAAAATACTTACAATTACATCCTCATTCATTTTCATCAACAATTCTACTAGTATGCACTCGTATTCGTACTCGTACAATACCCAGCTCCTAGACGTATATACTATTGGTATATATACGTAATAATTCAGCTCTTAGCAGTCCTAGATAGTCAACAAACATGTGGAACTAAACTTTTGGCTACTAGCATGAATTATTCACTAAAAATCAAATTACAACTTACTTAAATGGACACCATGGTTCACGTCCCATGTCACTCACCCACACACTTGCATTTTTCAATTTTCTTTCACTCATTTGATCTCTCTCTTGTTCTATGATGATGTTCTAAGTGTTCTTCATCGTATTTATCAAAATCTACATCAATCTAGTTCATAAATCCAACCTTTGATCAACCTACAAAACAACTACTCAAGAACACTTCAATAACACTTTCAAGATTACTAGTTTACTTTCAAGCTTTCAAATCCATTCCAAGTAATCATCCAAGATCAAGAAACCTTTGTTAATTATAGTAGGTTATCTTTCTTATTCAATGTAATATTCATATTCAAACTTTGATACAATTTCTATAACTATAACAATCTTATTTCGAGTGAAAATCTTACTTGAACTTGTTTTCGTGTCATGATTATGCTTCAAGAACTTTCAAGTCATCCAAGGATCCTTTGAGGATAGATCTATTTTTCTCACTTCCAGTAGGTTTACCTACTAAAATTAAGGTAGTAATGATGTTCATAACATCATTCGATTCATACATATAAAACCATCTTATTCGAAGATTTAAACTTGTCATCACTAGAACATAGTTTAGTTAATTCTAAACTTGTTCGCAAAACAAAGTTAATCCCTCTAACTTGACTTTTAAAATCAACTAAACATATGTTCTATATCTATATGATATGCTAACTTAATGATTTAAAACCTGGAAACACGAAGAACACCGTAAAACCGGACATACGCTGTTGTAGTAACACCGCGGGCTGTTTTGGGTTAGTTAATTAAAAACTATGATAAACTTTGATTTAAAAGTTGTTCTTATGGGAAAATGATTTTTCTTATGAACATGAAACTATATCCAAAAATCATTGTTAAACTCAAAGTGGAAGTATGTTTTTCAAAATGGTCATCAAGACGTCGTTCTTTCGACTGAAATGACTACCTCTTATAATATTGACTTGTAACCTGTATTTCCGACTATAAACTTATACTTTTTCTGTTTAGATTCATAAAATTGAGTTCAATATGAAACCATAGCAACTTGAATCACTCAAAACGGATTTGAAACGAAGAAATGACGAGTAAAACAAAATTGGATAAATTTGCTAGTTTTAGCTACGAAAATTTTGTAACAAATCTAGACTAAACATATCCTAATTAATTTATATTGTATTATACATATTATGAAATCTTGGGATACCATAGACACGTATACAATATTTTGACATATCATATCGACCCATCTATATATATATTTTGGAACAACCATAGACACTCTATATGCAGTAATGTTTGAGTTAGCTATACAGGGTTGAGGTTGATTCCAAAATAATATATATACTTTGAGTTGTGATCGAGTCTGGAACTTGTAGACACTGGGTTGTGGATTGATTCGAGATTATATATATTGCTTTATTTCTGTACATCTAACTGTGGACAACTAGTTGTAGGTACTAACGAGGACTGCTGACTTAACAAACTCAAATCATTAAAATGTAATAAAAAATGTTGTAAATATATTTTGAACATACTTTGATATATATGTACATATTTGTTATAGGTTCGTGAATCGACCAGTGGCCAAGTCTTACTTTCCGACGAAGTAAAAATCTGTGAAAGTGAGTTATAGTCCCACTTTTAAAATCTAATATTTTTGGGATGAGAATACATGCAGTTTTATAAATGTTTTACGAAATAGACACAAGTAATCGAAACTACATTCTGTGGTTGAATTATTAAACCGAATAAGCCCCTTTTAGCTTGGTAGCCTAAGAATTACGGAACTGGCCCCTAATTGACGCGAATCCTAAATGTAGATCTACGGGAACTAACGACCCCCATTTTGGAATTTGGAATGCTTTAGTACTTCGAGTTTATCATGTCCGATGGGTGTCCCGGAATGATGGGGATATTCTATATGCATATTGTTAATGTCGGTTACCAGGTGTTCACCATATGAATGATTTTTATCTCTATGCAGTTTGTGAAATGCCTGATATGAGATGTGATATAAAAATGAAATCTTGTGGTCTATTATTATGATTTGATAATATATAGGTTAAACCTATAACTCACCAACATTTTTTGTTGACGTTTTAAGCATGTTTATTCTCAGGTGATTAATAAGAGCTTCCGCTGTTGCATACTAAAATAAGGAGAAGAAACTTATTTGGAGTCCATGCTTGTATGATATTGTGTAAAAACCGCATTTAAGAAACTTATTTTGATGTAATATATTCTTATTGTAAATCATTATGTAATGGTCGTGTGTAAACGGTATATTTTAGATTATCATTATTTGATAATCTACGTAATGCTTTTTAAACCTTTATCGATAAAATAAAGGTTATGGTTGTTTTAAAAATGAATACAGTTTTTGAAAAACGTCTCATATAGAGGTCAAAACCTCGCGACGAAATCAATTAATATGGAACGTTTATAATCAATATGAACGGGATATTTCACGAACAACTTATATGGTTGAAGATTTCTTGGTGGGGCTAGGACGAGTTCAACAAGACTGTTTCTTGTACTATGGTAATGAAAGTGTTATTCACTTAGGGAAGAACTCGATGTTTCATGGTCGTACAAAACACATCATACCAAGATATCATTTTATTCGGGAACTTATAAATGATGGTACTTTATTTTACGCTAAAGTTTCTGGTACGAAGAATCATGTTGTTATGTGTAATAAGGTGGTTCCGATCGAAAAATTGAAGCTTTGCATAGCTTCAACTGGTCTTCTTATGAACTGATGAAAGAAGACGCCGATTAGAGAGTTTAAGGGTTATTGATTTAATTTCGACAACTAGTGTTGAAGACCTTGTATTGAAAGTCTGTTATTCCAGCGATGTTAAGTTTGCATGTCTCATATTTGATTGGAGGTATAAAAGGGTGGTTTAACGTTCTTGGTTGAAATGGTTAGTTGGGTTGAGGAGATTTGAGTTTTGTTTGAAGTCTCCATTAAGTAGGAGATTGTTGGAGTGTAAAGAAGGTTGAAACAAAAAGTCGATGCTGTTGATTTCACTAATTTCGTGACTGAAAAAGGTGGTTCGCGCTCGCAAAAATAACAATAACAGAAATAAAAAACAAAAGCATACAAGCCATATTTTTATGGTTTAGTTTTATAGTTTTGGAGAAGGATTTTGCGATCGCTTGACATGGGGTTGCGACCACGAAGCTCGTCGTGCTGAACAAGCTGGTTTAGCTAGTTTATATTTTGATATGCACGATAAATAGGTCATATGTAATCCGTAACTCTAAGTAAGAAAAATCAATAAAATTACTCTTTATTTGGTCGTGAACTAAAGCAATCACAACGATTGCATACAAATATGTAATATCTTGTGTCACTTATTTTCTTTTTTTAGTTTGCCAGTTTGTCGATTGTGAGATCACTATATTTAATTGGTGATTGTTGTTTGGGGTTCATACATTTCTAACATTGTCATCCTTTCCTTAGAAGGGGCGTCCTCCCAGGACCGAATCTTCTCTTGCTGCTGGAAACTTACCTGCAAAATCGGATCGCCTTCGACACCTTCGGAGATCGTAGGTTTTTTTTTTATTTTAGACATTAACTGTCTTTACCAACGAGTGATAACGATTCCTTTTTCCTAATTGCTTTATATAATTAATAAACGAAGCTTTAACAAATTATAAATCAGGTCTCTTGGGTAGGTATTTTAAAAAAAACCATCAGTCGATGGTCGGAGACCATCGATCGAGGCTCCTATACAATTGACCAATGGTCACTGCCGTTTACCATATACATGGGTAACGGGTTTCATTGTGAGGTAACACACCCATCACATACTCTAACCGCGTTTTATCGTATGTAAGTCGATCATAAACGTACCCAATCGAATAAAAACTCTAGGTGTCGATCTAATCTCATGTAGGTTCAATTCATCGATCCCGAAGGTCTACATTTATTCAATTAAGCCCGTTCTAGTGTTTTCGACCTATAGATCGAGTTACGTTTGTTCTAAGATCCGTTTTAAGAGTCTACACATATCAGCTAAAACAATAACATTGTTTTAAGAGCTACTTTGCATATACATAGCCATATATCTAACTTTGTTTTAGTAGTAATTAATTAGGTTTTATCTTGACCAATTATGAAGTAAAAAAATAAAAAAGTCTTAGTTATATTCATAAAAATAAATTATTTAATGAAAAATTAGAAAATCGCCACAACGCTCATACTCACGAGTGGCATTTTGATTCAACCTCCACCACATCAAGCTGACGAAGGATACGACAAAGAGTGGATCCCATATCCTCACTCTGACGTGGAAAACGACAACTATAACGTAATGACTACCAAATTTGTCCACCCAGTTCAGTTTTTAGAATGATAATTACACTAGTATTTTGTTCTTTTCTTGGATGACAATCACTTTGATGTCTCATGTACTTGTCCTTTGGCCCTTTTGGGTGCCCATATTTCTTTGATAATCCCGAACCATTTCATACCTGGATTATTCATCACGAAATATGACAACCAAATTTTAATAAATTTTTTTGGGTTTATAGTCATATTTTCCGGTTTTGTAGATCACGGTAGATTAGCATTATCAGTATTTTCTTTAGTGAGAAGTTACTACATCTCTATAATACCCAACAAAAAAAAAAAAAAACTCCACAAAATTACACGCATGGTAAAGTGACGAAATATTATTGACACACAATTTTTTTGTGATTAATTAGTTATAAATCACAAGCTTAAAAACATTAGTTTATATGTAATTACCATCATCCTTTACCGTAGATCGCAATAGCAAAATATTTATCGGTAATTATTATAAAATCTATCTTCTATACATTATATAAAACGCGTGACAATAATCTTACGTGTCAACTCTTGTTTAATTCTGCCACGTGTCAATTCCTGCTTTATTCCCGCCACATGATTAGTTATTTTCATCTATTAATTGAATTATTTGATTTCCTAATTTAATCTAATATATATTATATTATATTATCTAGATAATATAATATTATATATAGTATTGAAAACTATTTACAATGTATCGTATTGTAATAAAAATTATAGAATAGATATTTCTTTATTAATTTTATAATATTATTTATGAATGATAGTAATTTACAGTTTAATTGCTCATAAATATAAAAGTTTATGTTAATATACTGTTTGTAGAATATTATATAAACGCACAAGATTATCGATATTTAGATGCATGTCTGTTCTACTTCATTCTAGATTTTGACATAATGAAATTAGTTTGTACCATATACACACACACACACACACACACACACACACACACAAAATTAGATATGTACATAAAATATTAGTTTTAACGATCGGTTTAAACAACTTAACTTTTTAGAGATTCATGTTTGGTGTTTTATCAATTATTTGTCAGTTGAAGTTAAAATGATTTCAACAAATCGACTTATAATCTATGCGTTAGTATTTAATACAAATGTTTTCAGTACAAATGTTATCAATAATAAAAGATTTTTTTATTGTAACTGTATCATACATTTGATAAGTATCAATATTAACGTTATCGACTACTAATTTATACAAAGATCGTGCAACGTATGAGCTCATAAAACTAGTAATTTAATAAAAAGGCTGAAAATTTTATTATTTTATATATTCATGTAAAATATGTTGGTCGTTGGCCACTTGGCCATAATAAAATATAGGATTTTTCTGTGCATTAGAAGGCTGAAAGTTATTTTATACGATATGATAAATATATAGATACACATATTTTTTTTTACCATAACTACCCACTTTCTTCAAATAAATCGCTCATCTACCAATCAAATGTACGACTACTCCGTAATATTTTAAGATAGCCCGGATATGAATAAAAAAATCCTAAAATGTACACATGATGTAAGACGTGAGTGTTATATGTTGATCATGTATGTATGTGGGATGCATACAGCATACATACATGCAAACATGATAGCATGGAATATAAGTTTCTTTAAGAGATTAGGTACTAGTTCAATTGCACATACTCACTGCTGACTCAGATTAACCAAAAGGTCAAACTATAAGATACCATGATCTTGTTTGTTTGGTCAAGTGTCCACAACAAAGCGGACATCTAAAAACAACAATTTTTACTTCTTCTTTTTTATTATGAAAAGCCAACATTTTTCATTAAAAAAAAAAAAAAAAAAAAAAGAGTACAAGAAGGAAGCATGTGAGAGCCATGCTTGTTACAGGAGAAAGACTATATGCCGATACATTTACGAAACAGGGAAAACATTAACAACAATTTTTATTTCCACGTTATTCAAAGTATTCATATTTACATTTACCATTTTCACAAATAATACCAATAGATTATAGATTAAGTACATTGATTAATTGAGTAGCTATTCCAAGGTGGCAATAACAACACATCCTTTTTTTTTTAAATGGTGGTAATAACAATATTTAACAGACACAAAATGACCCCATTGGTCCATTTAGTTTGTTCCAAATTGTGTGGATGCCTTAAAAAATATTTCTACTTGATTGGTTACTCAACTTTGCAAAAGTTATGCATATGGTCACTAAACCTAACGACCGTTAAAAACTATCGTTAAATCATGACACATGCCTTGCACGTGAGAATAGTTTCGTCAATTCGTGATTCGCATTCATTACCTTCATCTTCATCCTCATCAAAATTCACAAAATCCCAATCTTTCACCTTCAGATATATCAACTTCCAAACTTTGAAATTCGCAACAATTACAATTCAAATAAGTCAACAATTACAACACAATAATCATATATCATGTAACGACCCAACCCGTTATCCAATCAAAAATACTCCTATTTTTTTTTTGTGAGACAGTGCATCTAGACGGCGTCCAGTTATCTGGACGGCGTCCAACTCTGAAGGACTGGACGGCGTTCAAGCCTTTTGGACGGCGTCCACATGAACTAAAATATTCTGATCAGTTTTACAATTTTACGCGAGCGGAAAACCCTCTTCCCGACACTTTTAAGCTAAATGGTTTTCACAATACATTATAAGAATTATAATTAAGAGATTTCCACAATAAAACCTAGTTTTACGACACTGGGCCCACATCGCTCGTTTTACGACTTTCGTACAAAATACAAGTTTTCGACCACGTGAGTTTTAACACAAAAGAAAGACCGAGCATGGCGATTGGGGATACGCTACCCAATCCTAATCAATCCAAAAGCACGTCTTCTAAAGCAACCTACGCGAGTCCACTAGTTCCCACGCTTACCCGAGCCACCGCATCCATGCAAATCTATAAAAATGTAAACAACGAGGGGGTAAGCTATCGCTTAGTGAGTGAGAATATACTATATATATATATATATATATATATATATATATATATATATATATATATATATATATATATATATATATATATACATACATGACATGGACACGCCATACAAACAAATAATAGCACATACCGGAGCATCCAAGTATAAGACTAGCAATCTAAGCATACCGTTCAACAGCTATGAGACGACCCGTCCTAATCCATCTGGACGAATACATTATATTTGGTTACATCGCGAGGTACTTGACCTCTATATGATACATTTTACAAACATTGCATTCGTTTTTAAAAGACAAACTTTCATTACATCGAAAGTTGACGGCAGTGACGACCCGAAAATTTCCGACCAAATTTAAACTTGATCTTTATAAGTTTCCGACACGATAAGCAAAGTCTGTAATATTGAAATCTCAAAAACTTTGAATTGTGTTCCTGTATTCATTTACCCTTTGACTACTCTTGGCAATTTACGAACAATTGTGTGTAAATAAATATGTAAATATATATGTATAAGCAAATTATATACATAAGTAATATTATATATATTATAAATTTATAAATATTAAAGATTCATTAAGTTATGTAATTGATAGTAACTAGTTTACGAACCCTCGCTTCGCGCCGGGGTTCGGTTTTCAATGTATTTTAGTGCGTTTAGTTTGTAAAGTTATTACGTGGCTAACGATGATGTCGTTGAAGCGTAACGCGAGTCGAACTAAAAGGTATAATTCGTGAAAGATTTAAATGTTATTTTAAATTAACAATATATGTGCTATGTGCATCTCCGCGTTTCGCTATGGAATTGTCGACTTCTAAAAATTTAACGCAAAATCAACGTGTATGAAAAATACCTCAAATATTTAGCGTTTTTTAAAAAGATTCCATTTTGCGTATAGATAGTGACATTGTGTTCCTAAAATTATTTCGAGTTTAACGATGGTGTCGGAAGAATTTAACTCGTTGCGAGCGAGAAGATATGACCCGTTGAATATTTGGGTGGAGTTTAGTTAAGATTTTTTATGAAAATGGTTATTTGACACTTTACTCCCCTGTTTGGGTGGCGGTTTTAATTTTTGAACAAAGTTTGGGGGGTTTTTTGGAAAAAGGGAAAAAAAAGTGAAAATAAAAAAAAATAAAAAAGGTGAAAGGACGAAATATATTATATAATATTATTATAGTTATAATAACGGGGAGGCGAGTCGGGTCGGGGTAAGGGATAGGGTTCGGGGGTGTTTTGTATTTTCTCGAGGGTGTGGGTTTTTTTTAGGAAAATTGGGGAGGGGCCGATTCGTACTTTGGATAAAGTTTGGGGTCCTTAGTGTGAGATTGAGATAGTTCAAAATAGTAGTATTGGGGAGGGAGCCAATTCGTACGTTGGATAAACTTTGGGGGCCTTGGTGTGGGATTGAGATAGTACAAATAGTACTATTCATTTGGACTATCTCAAATAGTACTATTAATTTTTGAACAAAGTTTGGGGAGTTTTTTGGAAAAAAGAAAAAAAGGTGAAAATAAAAAAAAATAAAAAAAGGTGAAAGGACGAAATATATTATATAATATTATTATAGTTATAATAACGGGGAGGCGGGTCGGGTCGGGTCGGGTCGGGTCGGGTCGGGGTAAGGGGTAGGGTTCGGGGGTGTTTTGTATTTTCTCGAGGGTGTGGGTTTTTTTTAGGAAAATTGGGGAGGGGCCGATTCGTACTTTGGATAAAGTTTGGGGTCCTTAGTGTGAGATTGAGATAGTTCAAAATAGTAGTATTGGGGAGGGAGCCGATTCGTACGTTGGATAAACTTTGGGGGCCTTGGTGTGGGATTGAGATAGTACAAATAGTACTATTCATTTGGACTATCTCAATTAGATATAAGGTATTTGGATAAAGTTTGAGGTCCTTAGTGTGAGATTGAGATAGTTCAAAATAGTAGTATTGGGGAGGGAGCCGATTCGTACGTTGAATAAACTTTGGGGGCCTTGGTGTGGGATTGAGATAGTACAAATAGTACTATTCATTTGGACTATCTCAATTAGATATAAGGTATAATATATTTGTAATATTAATATTATTACCATTAATTTCACTATTATTATCAATAATTGTATCATTAATATTATTATATAAAGTATATATGAAATTTGATATAAGTTATTATATTATCAAAATTATTAATATTATTATTATCAACAATATTATGATAAGTAGTATTATTATTAGGATTAATAAACATATTATTCTTATCATTTTATTATGAGTGTTATTAGCAAACTTATTAAAGTTATCAATTTATGATTCTTAATATCACTACTATTTATAAATATTATTAATACAATTATTATTATTATTGATATTATTATCATAATTATTATTATTATTGATATTATTATCATAATTATTATTTTTATTATTATTATTATTAGTATTTCAAAATATTTATTAGTATTAGTACTTATTATTAATAACATTATAAATATTAAAGTTTATGAATTATATATAATCAAATATATAAACAGATATATATAAATACTTATATATATATATATATATAATACATATATACATATATAAAAATACATATACTGATATATATTTATATAAATACAACTATATACATTTATAAATAAAAACAAATAAGTATTTCATCTTAAGAGAATCAAAATCAGTTTCCTATCATTATCAATCTGTAGATGATTTCGTACACGAGAAAGGTGTACTGTATTTAAAAGATATCGCATGTACATTACAGGTGGGTATAGGATTTGGGCCCATTTGTACCATGCAGCATTTAAATCTTGTGGTCTATCAAAATGATGAATTTTATTATTTTATGATAAACCTATGAACTCACCAACCTTTTGGTTGACACTTGAAAGCATGTTTATTCTCACGTATGAAAGAAATCTTCCGCTGTGCATTTGTTCATATTAGAGATATTACTTGGAGTTATTCATGACATATTCAAAAGACGTTGCATTCGAGTCGTCGAGTTCATCAAGATTATTATTAAGTCAATTATAGTTGGAGGTATTATGAAATAGTATGCTTGCCGTCAACTTTCAATGTAAAGAAAGTTTGTCTTTTAAAAACGAATGCAATGTTTGTAAAATGTATCATATAGAGGTCAATTACCTCGCGATGTAATCAACTATTGTGAATCGTTTATATTGTATATGAACGGGGCATTTCAGTTGGTATCAGAGCGGTGGTCTTAGCGAACCAGGTCTGCATTAGTGTGTCTAACTGATAAGTCGTTAGGATGCATTAGTGAGTCTGGACTTCGACCGTGTCTGCATGTCAAAAGTTTTGCTTATCATTTTCGTCAGAAATTACCTACTTATTATTCTTAGTCTAGACACGTCTCACTGCATTGATTGCATGAATAATGTATAGACAAAATTCATATCTTAGCGTATCTGCTAATTCATATCTTAGCGTATCTGTTACTGTAAACTTTGCCTGACATATTCCGTAGATTCCTCCATAACTTATGGGATTTTAGTATTATATATGCATATGTAAATTATGTATTGCAGGATACTAATCTACGTCCTATAATCTATTTCTTATCAAAAATCCTTCATTTGATCGTACGATATGGATCCCTCAACTAGTTCGAATTCCTCGGATTCCGACAGTTATTCCGACACAGATATTCACCTAAGCTCCGAAAGCAGCGTCACTGGAATGAATCAACCAATCAGCCATCATCAATTCTGGATGAATTGGGGATGGGTTCGGAGTCGACTTAATTAATGGAGACGCGATGAAGGCGATCCTTTCCACCAACCAAATTGCCCTCTTGATGAAAAACCTGAAGCATTTACCGGCGAACCTGTTCGTAATACCATTTACTCTCTCATTTCCAGAGTATCTCTCCACGATTATATTCTATCTAAAATTCTAAACCTTATTCATCCGCTCGTTTCGACCGACAATCATTCCGGAATAATAGAATAAGTCAACGAACTTCGCGCCCGAGTAATCAATTTGGAGAATATGGTGCAAAATTTACCAGCTTTAGCAACATCATCGTCACCAACAGTACCATCAGTAATAGCACCAGTACCATCAACAATCCATGCCTCAACATCTCATTCTATACCTCGAGTATAATCATCATTCTACGTATCATTCTATATCAATTATCTTCGTTCTTCATGGCAATTATGTAATCTCTAATGTTTTAGAGATTATGTACTCTAATTCTAGTCGTAAATCAAATGAGTTTAATATCATATTAACTCATTAAATCCACGATTTACATCTGAAGAAAATATATATGTAAGTATATTTTCATGAAGATTGTAATAAAAAATTCTTTCGTATAAACTGTTAATGGTGAAAATATTTTAACGGGTAGGTAATACCCTAAAAATATTTAGATTTCACATTAATAAGTTACACTGTACATTCTTCCAATTTGATTCAACAGTCATTTACTATCCTATTTACAACCACCGATATACGTATCCGTTCACCGCAAAATAACCATTTTCATTCAATTTCATATTTAGATTTTGATCTATTAGAATCCAACAAGTGGCATAATGAAGAAAACATTGGACAAAATAAAATTTGTTAGAAACAAATAAATTAACTATGAAAATTTTTGTTAAGAATCCACGCTAACTGTTCCTAGCTAACTGTTCCTAGCTAACTGTTCCTAGCTAACTGATTACATTTTACTTATTACAATTTAATTATCGAAATTTATATTCTCGTAATTTTATTTATCGACATTTAAATTCTGTTATTTATTTTACGCACTTTAAATATCGGGACACGTATACAAGGTTTTGACATATCACATCGACGCATCTATATATATTATTTGGAATAACCATAGACACTCTATATGCAGTAATGATCGAGTTAGCTATACAGGGTTGAGGTTTATTCTATAATAATATATATACTTTGAGTTGTGATCGAGTCTGAGACACGTACACGGGTCACGATACGTATTAATTAATTTGAATATTATATATTAAACTATATATGAATTATTGGACTGTTAACTGTGGACTATCGACTGTGGACTAATAACATTGGATAGTTAAAATGAATTAAAATATTGATTATAACATATGAAACTAAACATTTCTTCAAGTTTGCCACCTGGTTTCATCTTAAACCTCATTTGTACCTTGACGATTACAATCTGCGTTCAAACCTTTCATGGTTCTTGAAAACACCTCAATCGAGGAGATGCACCAACCACACTTTATCTATGGAAGAAAAGATTGATACATATAGTTATGCACTTGAAAACACTCGGAACCTGAGTAAACGTTTGACACGTAGCTGTACTAATTCCTTTAGTGTTATTATTACCCAAAATAACTTGGTAATCCCTTTCAAAGTAGCAAATTTTTTCACAGCTCCAGCAAGTCAACTTCGACTTTTCGTTCGAAACAACCTTATTATAACCATGATATATATGCGTGCTCTTTTTATCGTTACCGGAGAACCGTTTATATTCCACCATATTACCAGCAGACGTACCAGCAACCTCGTTGCTCCTTGACTTAAATCTCTCCAACAAATCACTATATTTATCTATTGATGTCTTATCATGAACTCATCTGCACCTTGTAATGAGAATTGACATACCAATTACCAGGAATTAGCAATCAGTATTTTGAAATCTTGCAGCATGTCTACATCAATAATTGTATGTATACATATAACATTTATCTCTTAGAATTATGATCTTCCATTCCGAATTCTGGAAAGCACCTAGACTACAAATCAATACTTCAAATTCTGAAAAAGCTGAATACAGCAGCAAAAACTGTACACGACTTTAACATTCGGAAGTTGATGATAAAGAATAGTATGTTGGCAAAGCTCAGAAAAGTTGAAACTGGAAAACGAATTGAGCAAACCAAGAAGGAGGCTGTAGAAAAATCACAAAGAATAAATCTGCCTTCAAAGAATCCAAATGATTCAGTATCTACTGAAGTTATTAACGAATACCTTACTCCTGACTCTAAACTCTTGCGGACAAATTTTCTTCATCAACCTTCGATCTTAGAAATTCTAAAATATCTTCATAAATATCTTTGATATTTCTGAAGATATTTTCATAACTATCCTTATCTGCAATCATTTATCTTTTCACGATATCAGTGTTACATCAGAAAGGAAACTGTTTCAGTTCCTAAATTCTGAAAATTTCAAACTTAAAATATGAATGTTATTGAAGTAGTGTTGGGAACTGAAGCATGAGTTAGTATAATATAATGAGACTTGATCAACGTGATTATATTTCAGTAAGTCATGCTGAGTTTCTAATGAAACGTGATGATTCACAGACCATAACGTCATCATGTACCATGTTACACGACTCTTACATTCTACCCGATCTCTAAGCATATCAAGAACATAATTTCCTGATAGTTTTATCTTTTATCTTAAATTCTGGTAATTTAACCAATCAAGATCTTGCTATTACAATCTCTCTCTCTCTTAGAACATTAGTCATGTTCATTCAAAAACATTATACCTACGAACTCTGGACCATTATTTGGTTGACTTAAAGTCAGGAAGAGAAAACAAAAGTATGGAACTCCAAAATATAAAAGGAAATGAAGCGGGTGGATTTATAGTGAAATATCAGACAGAGCAATCGTTACAGATTATCGCAATTAATCAAAGAGGATCTTAATTACCGATGAACCAAATCTTATTACGAAGATTTCTTTTGAAATCCCTTGACCTCCGGAAATCAATTCTATCTACGTCAAAAGATATGACAAAAGTTCATTTACTCTCTTCACTCTTTTGTGATAGCTTCACTCGTACTCTTCACAAATTAAATTATTTTATCTATATTACTCAATAATGATAAAACCCTATTTGTCGACTCATATTCATCATGAAAACATTTTTATTATTAGCATGACAACCACGATAAAATTTCGGGACGAAATTTCTTTAACGGGTAGGTACTGTGACGACCCGAAAATTTTCGACCAAATTTAAACTTGATCTTTATAAGTTTCTGACACGATAAGCAAAGTCTGTAATATTGAAATCTTAAAAACTTTGAATTGTGTTCCTGTATTCATTTACTCTTTGACTACTCTTGGCAATTCACGAACAATTGTGTGTAAATAAATATGTAAATATATATGTATAAGCAAATTCTATACATAAGTAATATTATATATATTGTAAATTTATAAATATTAAAGATTCATTAAGTTATATAATTGATAGTAATATATTTGTAATATTAATATTATTACCATTAATTTCACTATTATTATCAATAATTGTATCATTAATATTATTATATAAAGTATATATGAAATTTGATATAAGTTATTATATTATCAAAATTATTAATATTATTATTATCAACAATATTATGATAAGTAGTATTATTATTAGGATTAATAAACATATTATTATTATCATTTTATTATGAGTGTTATTAGCCAACTTATTAAAATTATCAATTTATGATTCATAATATCACTACTATTTATAAATATTATTAATACAATTATTATTATTATTGATATTATTATCATAATTATTATTTTTATTATTATTATTATTATTAGTATTTCGAAATATTTATTAGTATTAGTACTTATTATTAATAACATTATAAATATTAAAGTTTATGAATTATATATAATCAAATATATAAACAGATATATATATAAATACTTATAGATATATATATATATATATATATATATATATATATATATATATATATATATATATATATATATATATATAAAATACATATATACATATATAAAAATACATATACTGATTTATATTTATATAAATACAACTATATACATTTATAAATAAAAACAAATAAGTATTTCATCTTAAGAGAATCAAAATCAGTTTCCTATCATTATCAATCTGTAGATGATTTCATACACGAGAAACGTGTACTGTATTTAAAAGATATCGCATGTACATTACAGGTGGGTATAGGATTCGGGCCCATTTGTACCATGCAGCATTTAAATCTTGTGGTCTATCAAAATGATGAATTTTATTGTTTTATGATAAACCTATGAACTCACCAACCTTTTGGTTGACACTTGAAAGCATGTTTATTCTCAGGTATGAAAGAAATCTTCCGTTGTGCATTTGCTCATATTAGAGATATTACTTGGAGTTATTCATGACATATTTCAAAAGACGTTGCATTCGAGTTGTCGAGTTCATCAAGATTATTATTAAGTCAATTATAGTTGGAGGTATTATGAAATAGTATGCTTGCCGTCAACTTTCAATGTAATAAAAGTTTGTCTTTTAAAAACGAATGCAATGTTTGTAAAATGTATCATATAGAGGTCAATTATCTCGCGATGTAATCAACTATTGTGAATCGTTTATATTGTATATGAACGGGCCATTTCAACGGCATGCATACCATTTCATAATATATTTAACTATAATTGACTTAGTAATAATCTTGATGAACTCGACGACTTGAATGCAACGTCTTTTAAAATATATCATGAATGACTCCAAGTAATATCTCTAATATGAGCAAATGCACAGCGGAAGATTTCTTTCATACCTGAGAATAAACATGCTTTCAAGTGTCAACCAAAAAGGTTGTTAAGTTCATTAGTTTATCATAATCGATCATTTTCATCATTTTAATAGACCACAAGATTTCATATATTGTCACGCGTAACTCGCGAATTAAAATTCATTCATATGGTGAACACCTGGTAACCGACCTTAACAGGATGCATATAGAATATCCCCATCATTCTGAGACTCTCATCGGATATGATAATCGAAGTACTAAAGCATTCGTAACCCGAATGGGACTTGTCGAGGTCCATAGATCTATCTTTAGGATTCGCGTCAAATGGTGGCAATTATAATAAACACCAATTCTTAGGCTACCAAGCTAAAAAGGGGCATATTCGGTTTGATAATCCAATCATAGAATGCAGTTTTGATCACTTGTGTCTATTTCGTAAAGCATTTATAAAAGCAGCGCATGTATTCTCAGTCCCAAAAATATGTATTGCAAAAGCATTTAAAAAGGGAGCAAATGAAACTCACCATACTGTATTTTGTAGTAAAAATACATATGACTAAATTGAACAATGCAGGGTTGGCCTCAGATTCACGAACCTATATCAATTATATATCTATCAACACATATGATGGAAAGTTTCATAATTTCATTTATTAATATATTATTTATATATTTGTGGTTATATAGAATTTATACTAAATCCATTTAAAAAAGTATACTTATATTATATTTTAAATTACATGTTATATATATTTATTTTATATATATTTATATTTAAAATGATTAATATCTATTCATTTAGTTATATTAATGTATAAATACATATAGTTATATATATATATATATATATATATATATATATATATATATATATATATATATATATATATATATATATATATATATGATTAATATTATTTTTAAAATCAGTGGTTTGTTATACGAAGGTATTTATAAGAAAAATGTTAATATGTTTGATATATATAGTTATACGAAAGGTTAATATAATTTTGGTATATGTAATCTGTATACTTTATGTACATAATAATTATCTAGAAAAAAATAGTTTTTGTTATATTTCAGTAGGCTTATAACTACCTTTAGTGGCCTGGTTCAATATATTCAAATTGAAAGAACCAATAAAAGAGAGATGTGTTGTAGAAGATATAGGAGAGAAAGAGGTTGAAGAGGTGTGATGTATTTAATGTATATGTGTGTTTTTGTAACTTACATTATGCACATATATATAGTACAAATTTTACTATCCATATTTGACTAATTACCATCCATATTTAACTACTAAATTTACAACACTCCCCCTTGGATGGTAATTTTTTTAAAGAGCAATTAATACTGCCTCGTTAAAAACCTTGCTAAAGAAAACCCAGTGGGATAAAACTTTAGCTAAGGGAAAAAGAGTGCAGCATAGAGTTGACTCCCCCTCAAGTAGACAACGCTGAGTCGTCACATCTTTTGAACTTGCCTCATGCCAATATTGTGAACGTATGTTTTGAAAACAGCGATTGACAGTGCTTTGGTATAAAGATCGGCAGAGTTGTGGATTGAACGTATCTCATTTTAATCTGGTTGTCTTTTACGAGATCTTGAGTATATGAGAAGAATATGAGGTTTTCATCTGAAACTGTATCATCTAAATCTTTTATGTACAAGTTTGACCCATGTGATTTGTCTACAGTCTCCTTCATGGTTTGCTCAAACTGTTGTTTCAATTCCTATTCCCTTTCAGTCTTTTTCTGAGCCTTACCAATATACCATTCTTTTCCATCAAACTTATGACCGTTAAGACCGTTTATAACTTTAGCGCCTTGTCAGCATTTATGTTTTGTTATGTCATTTTTGATACTCTTCTTTCATTTGTACTATGTAAGCTGTATTATCTTCATAGATAGTTGTTGGGCTTTTATAGCGTTCTAGTCCACAAGAATCAATAATGATTTGTATCATTGATCTTAACTAAAATCATTCCCGAGTAGCTTCATGTAACGCAATCACTTCGGCATGATTTGATGATGTTGCAACAAGTGTTTGTTTTGAGAACGTCATGATATTGCGGTGCCTCCATTTAGGAATACATATCCAGTTTGAGATTTAGCTTTATGTAGATCAGATAAATAATCTGCATCTGTATAACCAAACAAATCTTGTTTCGAATTGTTAGAATAAAATAATTATAAATCAGTAGTTCCCCGAAGGTATCAAACTATTTGTTTGATCTCATTCCAATGTCTTTTGGTAGGGGCTGAGCTGAACCTTGTCAACAAATTAACTGCAAAAGAAATGTCAGATCTTGTATAATTTGTAAGATACATAAGAGCCCCAATTGCACTAAAATATGGAACTTCTGAACCAAGAAGATCTTCATGATCTTCTAGAGGATGAAATGGATTAGTATCAATATTAAGATCTAACAACCATATGAGTACTTAATGGTTTTTATCTTGTCCATATTAAAATATTTTAAAATCTTTTCGGTATAAGTTGTTTGATGTATAAGTAAGTCATTAGTTATATGCTCAATATGTAAATCAACGTAATACTAGATTTTTTTTTATTTTAAAATCTTTCTTTAGAAGTTGAATGGCTTCATAGATTTCTTTATTTAAGATAATTGATATAAACAGCTATGATCACATATCCGAACATTGTTTTTATAAAACACACGTGCAAATAAGTTTATATGTATACCCTTTTCTTATCAAGTAGTAATTTAATCGATTATACCACATACGTCCCGATTGTATAAACCCATTTAGAAATCTTTGTAATTTAATGGAATATATTCCATTGGGTTTTGCATTAGATGCTTATGATACCTTAACCCTTCAGGTATATTCATATATATATATATATCATTATTAAGTGATCCATACAGATAAGTAGTAACAACATCCATGAGATGCATTTAAATAACTACCAGGTTGATTAAGTATCTAATAAGTAATTGTATTCATTATAGGAGGATAAGTTTTTCTCCTAATTCATTTCTGGTCTTTGTGGGAAATCTTGAGTTACAAGTCAAGTTTTGCCTTGTAACTTCATTTGCACATTTCTTTTCGGATAAAAATTCATTTGTATCCCATTGTTTCACATCTTTAAAAGTGATAACGATTGATCCAAAAACTTTTCTTTTATTGAGCGATTCTAATTCAGCTCGTATTGCTCCTTTCAGTTGAGTTCAATCACGTCTATTTTGATATTCAATGACAGATTTTGGTTCCAGATCATCATCTTTATTCATGATGTCATTGTAACATTATATGAAAATATCTCATAAAGATTTTTCATTTCATTTCAGTTTCATAATATTGCATAATTTATTGCAATTTATGTATTTACATTTATCAATATCCTCTGCAGAAGGAGTATTGATTTGTGGTTCTTCTTGAACACTTTCTTTTACCTCATTATCAACTGATTTTCTTTTTCGAGCATTTTTATCTTTGGAACCAATTGGTCTCCCACGTTTCTGCCGTAGCAAAGACTCATAAGTGACATTATTGCCAGCTTTTGTAATTTCAATTCTAGCTGAAGCATTTACTGCTGGTATATATGATTTAGTCACTTATTTTTTGTATCTTTAAATGCATAAAGTAATTAATTTGCAAGTTCTTGCATATGCATTATATTTGAACTTTCTTTTCGCATTCTTTTGTGCGATGATCAATATTCCTTAATTGATGTTCACAACATGAAACATCATTTTATTTATATTTCATTTCTCCCCCTAATATAGGGAACAATGTTTCATTAAAGTGACAATCGACAAAACTTGCTGTAAAAACATCACCCGTCATGGGTTCAATATATCTTATGATTGAAGATGTTTCATATCTAACATATATTTCAATCCTTCTTTGAGGAACTATTTGTTGTGATTGTTCAATTAAAAATACACTGCACAACCAAATGTTCTAAG
The DNA here is from genome assembly GCF_046630445.1 of Rutidosis leptorrhynchoides. NCBI lineage: Eukaryota > Viridiplantae > Streptophyta > Magnoliopsida > Asterales > Asteraceae > Rutidosis > Rutidosis leptorrhynchoides. The sequence continues at coordinate 45,845,495 of NC_092335.1, read as the reverse complement.
ATGGAAAATATTCGGTCTCCACCAAAATTAAGTTAGTAATGGAGAATATTTATAACTTGCACTTGATTTAATGCGAATTAATGTCACATCATGTAAATTTACATGTCCCCATATAAATATTGAGAGTTTTGTACTCATTTCTAATTGCCTAGTTATTAGCTGTAAGCGTTTATCTATTGATTCAGCTAAACCAATTTTGTGTATGCACATGAGCAATTGGATGTTCAACAACAATCCTTGTAGACATATAATAATCATTAAAAACTTGAGATGTTAACTCACCAGCATTATCAAGTCTCATCCTTTTAATGGTGTAATCAGAATAATGTGTTCTTAATTTAATAATTTGTGCAAAAAACTTTGCAAATGCCATATTATGGCTTGATAACACACAAACATGAGACCATGCGTTAGATGCGTCTATTAGAAAAATGGTCCACATGATGGATGAATTGGTCCATATATATACCCTTGAATTCTTTCAAGAAACATTGGTGATTATTTCTCAATGTGCTTTTCATTAATCGCCATATGTGCTTTTCATTAATCACCATATGTGTTTTTCGTTAATCACTATATGTGCTTTTCATTAATCACTATATGTGCTTTTCATTAATCACCATATGTGATTTTCATTAATCACCATATGTGCTTTTCATCATATATCATTTTCACCATATGCGCTTTTAATCATATGTGCTGCGCTTTTCGTCATATGCACTTTTCATTATATGCGCTGCGCTTTTCATCATATGCGTTTTTTATCATATGCGCTTTTAATCATATGCGCTGCGCTTTTCATCATATGCGCTTTTTATCATATGCGCTTTTAATCCTATGCGCTGCGCTTTTCATCATATGCGCTTTTTATCATATGCACTTTTCGGTGCTACATAGATATTTCTCATTTTCGATTATCATTGACTGATAATCATATCCATTATGATATATATTAGAGAAACTTAACAAATTTCTCTTTGATTTGGGAGAAAACAAGACATTGTTTACCAAAAAATTCGTACCATTTGGTAATATGAAATTTTGCCTTTTTCGTTCCTTATATCAAGTTTGCAAGAGCTGATATAGTATTTATAATTCCTTCATTTGATTTAAATCAATGAAATATTTCTTAGATTTGATCATAGTGTGTATGTTACTACTATCTGCAATACATAGGTCTTTACCATTTAATTGATGTTGTATTTCAGCAGGATTCATACTAAAACTTCAAATAAGATAAGCAAATAATGAGTTATATTTCAGCAAGATAATCAAATTATATTACCTGCAAACAAGTTATAATCTGAAGTACATAAAAGATAACACTTAATAAAACATATGCGTTATGGTCTAAAACCATTTATTTATGAGTGATACATAAAAAAAACTAGGCATCTTAGAAAATTCAAACCATTCAAGTCTCAAGGTAGCTCAGGGTTAATTTAATCATGATTTGTAAACAGATTCACTCTCGTTTTCTTTTCTTTTGGGACTTATTTGTAGAGCTAAACAAGATGTTCATGTATTCAAGAAATACTAGACTGATGATCCACGTTACCAGATCATTAATAAGAATCTCCGGAATTCTTATAAGAGCGTCTACTAATATCTTTAATTTTATTCTTTCATGGATCACCGTTATTATTATTTTTTTTTATAATTAATATCGTATCTATCTTTGAGTATTTTCCATAATACACTTGGATTTTCGATCATATAATATGTAGATTCTAAGGACTCGTCAATATGTTTGCTAAGAAAAATACTTACTATTGCTTTCTCTTGTTCGGAATAATTGTTATTTTCATTCAGGGTTTCTAAAATACCGTTTGATTCGAGATGTTTTTCTACATTCATAACCCATGTTAAGTAATTGTTCCCACTTGTTCTAAATGAGCAAATTTAAGCCTTTTCAAATTCGACATTTTCTATTATCAAAAAGATGAATAACATAAATCATAATCATAATCAACTTCTATTCATAGACAAATAATAAAATGAAATTAGAATCATTTTAAATTCATAAGTAGCAAACAACAGAATAATGGTATGATTACAAATAATAAAACCACAAGGGCAGGATAGAATATAGGTTCACCCGGTGGTATATTAGCAACAATGATGATAGTTAATATGACCAATACAATAGGAAAAATCATCCTTGTGTGAATCATTTTTACAAAAACTTTTTGAGAGTAGTAATCTGAAAAATGAAGATTGATTTGTGAAAATGTGAAAACGGAGATGTTTATTTTATATTTGAAAAATATAGTTGTTGTAACGTCGTCAGTTGACGTTAACAACCGTTATGTATATATGACCATTGTAACGTCGTTAGTTGACGTTAACGAATAAAGTCACTATATCAAAACGCGTATGAGTAATATAAAGGACAAGATTTTTTTTTCTTATTTTAACTTTTAAGATTTATTTTTAATAAAAATACAAACTACTTTTTCTTATTTTAACTTTTAAGATTTACTTTTAATAAAAATACAAACTACTTTTCTTATTTTAACTTTTAAGATTTACTTTTAATAAAAATACAAACTACTTTTCTTATTTTAACTTTTAAGATTTACTTTTAATAAAAATACAAACTACTTTTTCTTATTTTAACTTTTAAGATTTACTTTTAATAAAAAATACAAACTACTTTTTCTTATTTTAACTTTTAAGATTTACTTTTAATAAAAATACAAACTACTTTTTCTTATTTTAACTTTTAAGATTTACTTTTAATAAAAATACAAACTACTTTTTCTTATTTTAACTTTTAAGATTTACTTTTAATAAAAATACAAACTATTTTTTCTTATTTTAACTTTTAAGATTTACTTTTAAGAATAAACATTAGTATGCATGAAATAAATAATGATTAATTGCATAAGTAATCATAAATGTTAGATAACATATAAAGACCCCATCGTATTCGTATTGATCGGAATTAATCTCGACCCATGGTACCGTATTGTCAAATGATGTGTTGCGTACATAAAGTACCGTGTTGTCAAATGACGTGTTGCGTACAATCATGAGGTCTTATTAACATAAATATAAATGTTAGTGAAGTTAATAAGAGTTAGATTACAGAAAATATAATTCAGGCGGTATAACCGACCATATATAACTTAAATAACATAAATATAAATGTTAGTGAAGTTAATAAAAGTTAGATTACAGAAATATAATTCAGGCGGTATAACCGACCATATATAACTTAAATAACATAAATATAAATGTTAGTGAAGTTAATAAAAGTTAGATTACAGAAATATAATTCAGGCGGTATAACCGACCATATATAACTTAAATAACATAAATATAAATGTTAGTGAAGTTAATAAAAGTTAGATAATTTCTTACCTTGATTACTGACGTGTGCTTGCTTAGATAAACCTTGATTATACGGAGCACTTCGTGCTGATAACGTGTTATATTTCAGTAAGCTTATAACTACCTTTAGTGGCCTGGTTCAATATATTCAAATTGAAAGAACCAATAAAAGAGAGATGTGTTGTAGAAGATATAGGAGAGAAAGAGGTTGAAGAGGTGTGATGTATTTAATGTATATGTGTGTTTTTGTAACTTACATTATGCACATATATATATAGTACAAATTTTACTATCCATATTTGACTAATTACCATCCATATTTAACTACTAAATTTACAACAGTTTTGATGATAATGGTTTACTAATAATAGCAATAGTAATAGCTTTATTAATAATGATAATACTAATAATAACAATATTGTTAATAATGATACTTATGTTAATAATAATAATACTGATAATAATAATAACTATAATTTTGCTACTAATGATAATAGTTTTAATGATAATAATAATACTAATATTAATGATAATAATATTAATTTGCATTATGCTAGTGATAATAATAAGTAAACTTAACAATAATAATAATAATAACCCTAATTGTAACTAAACTCATAATAATAATAATAATAGATGATAATTACTACCTTAGTAGTTATGATAATTTTAATAACATTGACAATTAATAACAATAATAATAATAATAATAATAATAATAATAATAATAATAATAATAATAATAATAATAATAATAATAATAATAATACAAGTAAACTACCTCATAAATCGGCCCAAAAAGAATATAATGACCCTGTCAGGGTTCGAACCCGAGACCCCTTGCTACTCCGACACCCACACAAACCATCGAGCCATCTGTTCTTTCTGTCCCAATACCCTTTCCATATTTTTTTAAACCCGTATTCTGTTTAATCATCTTCTTCTTCCTTAATTCTTAAAACAATTTCGACCAGTGCTCAAAACTAGTTACCAGGGAATTGTATATTTAATTTTAAGGCTTAAAATAAACACAAAAACGATTATCAATCGATCAAATTAATTTACAACGAAAAAATAAAACGAAAAAAATGTTGAAACAGACCATTTAAATAACACGTTTCAACTTTAAATCAAGTTCGCAATTCAAGAGTGTTTTAGACTATGAATCCTGAACGAAAAAGATTCTAAATCTTCCATATAAACTATATGAATCGTTAATTTGACTCAAATCACTAAAACAAAATCGATTTTTCCCATAAACACCTCGTTTGACTTTCTTAGAACTCAACTTTGACTCAAAAATTCATAATGAAAAGAAAGAATTAACATCTGAGATTTTCCAGATAGATTAGATAAAAGATTCCTAACAGAACCTCATAAATAGATTTTGAAATAAATTTCAAATTAGAGTTTTTCAAAAAATTTACACGAACAGGGAACCGATGGTTTTTTTTCTTGGATTAATCAATTAAATTCAATTGAATTGTAGCTGATGGAGGTAATGTATAGTTGTTACTGGGTGATAGAAATTTGTATCGATTATAAAACACCAGAATTGATCAATTATATATCCATTACCAATCGACAAGAATTAATATACAGAAAAATAAAATAAATACAAAAAGCTGTGAGGTTGATGGCGAACGGATTTTGGATCTGTTATGTAGCTTGAGATCGACAGTTTGTACAAATTACAGACAGTAAACGAAATTACATACAAGTTTTTGATGGTTACGTTCAATGGATTCAGATCCCATTTATAAAAAGAATTTTATATAAGTAATATTATTAATATTAATTAATATGTATAATTATATTAATAATAATCCAAATTACTAATAATAATAATTATACTATTAATAATAACAATATTAAAATAATACTAATAATAATAAGAATAATGACAAGGTAAAAATAATAATTAAAGATAATAATAATAATACAAATAATACTTAGTGATGATATTACTAATAATAACTTTTAATCATAATAATTAAAATGATGATATTAATAATAATACTAGTTATAATAATGCTAATAATAACATTAATAATAATAATACAACTTAAACATAACAATTTTCTTTATATATACATATTTTATATTAGAAGTAATAATATTACTAATACAAATATTAATATTAATATTAACAAAAACAATTATAATGAAAGTAATGATAATAATATTAATATATCAATTTATTCAAGCTTGTAACTTAATATAATACTATATAATACTACTACAGGTAATAATTTAGATATACAAGTTATATATATACTAATTTCATATCTATATATTATATATCAGAAATAGTAATATTAATATTACAGATATTAATATTAATATTAATAATAATGAAGATAATAATAATATTATATAACAATTATGTTTAAACTTGTAATTAAATTCAATATATTACTATTATATATTGTTATTTATGTCATATGGATAGTATATTCTATGATAATATATCCTGAATATTTATTATATTATAATATATGTGTATGTATTCATGTTAATAGCAACTTAATTATTTTATGTATTACTTTGAATATTCAATTCAATTCAAATGATTAAATTGTATTTTATTATCTCAAATTATTATATATACTATTATTTATATTTACATATACATATATACATATTTTATTTATAACAATTGTTCGTGAATCGTCGGGAATAGTCAAAGGGTAAATGCATTCATGTAAACTGTTCCAAAGTTTTTGAGACTCAACATTACAGACTATGCTCATCGTGTCGACATTATATAAAGATTAAGTTTAAATTTGGTCGAAAATTTCTGGGTCGTCACACGCTATACAACAAGCTAATAATCAACAAGTAAGTTCACCAACGATGCTATGAACAACTCCAATAAGCTACACCCGGAGGGTTAGCTACATCACAATAATACGACGATATATGTAACAATAAAGCATAAAACGCCCAAGGTTAACCCCTTAACCCAATACCAAAAGAAGATTGGCCGAGCTATACGAGCCTTAGTAAATCCGCATCCACACGAGACTACTATCTTCAATACCACAACAACATCGAGGTTGGTCGAACTACACGAGCCTTAGTAAATCCGCATCCACACGAGACTACTACCTCAATAAGATGACCGAACTACACGCATCATCGTGAATCAGCATCCACACGTGATTCACTTCCCAAATCAGAACCCACGGTCCCGGGATTATACAAATCCACATCATCGGGGTTATCCAATTCACAACTCAATGTCAACCCTTCGCCATTTGGGGTTATATAATCCACATCACAAGCACATGCGATAATGTACACACAAAGTGTGCACCTTGCCAAAGGTGGTCAACCAAAATGCACAACCGTGCCAATTGGACCTATACGCAAGTCCATCAAATCCACCTATATGTGAAGTGAGCTCTATAATTGAGAACCACTTCACCCGACCCGCACCCATCCTACACATACATATGTACATAGGATATTAACACTCACCTTGTCGTCTTGATGAATGCAACCGAATAATCCGCAACTCGCCAATGGAAAGCACCAATACTACCACAACGTAGTTGTGAACGAGATGAACAACTTAAAACCCGAGCTTTGGTGAGAATCCGACTCCTTCTCCAAATCAAGCTCTCTCTCTCTCTAAACTCTTTCTCACTCTCTAGATGCAAGTGTGTGAAGGGAAAGAGGTGAAATGAGGATAAGATATGCCATGGATCAGTTTTGTGGCTCCAAAACCGACCCTCAAGTGAAAATACCATAATACCCCTCATTAAATAAAATTACAACAGCTGGCCCGTCAGTTCATCTGGACAGCGTCCAGAATGTGGGACGGCATCCAGCACAAAAGGACATGACGGCGTCCAGTAATTGGGACGGCGTCCAAATGAACTAAAATAGGAAACAGGGTCTTAAATATCATATAATATAATATATAATATACTTTAGTTAAAACAAAACCCCTAACAGCCTATTATCCTAATATATATAAAAAACAAAATCACAATGTATGAAATTGGAATGAAGGCTAGTGTATAAACCCCTAATACCATCCGAGTTAAAACCTAGTAATTGATTATAACATGTTTGGACTTTGAATGAAGCTAATGTATAAAACCCTCAAATCAAAACACAGTCGAAACTCATTTATTATCATCATTTGTTTGTGCAACATCGCTGAAAAAGTATAACAATGGATTTTGGTAGCACTACACATTCTTCTCCTAGGTAAAAATATATACTAATTATAAATTATATATAATATAAAATTAATTAACCTATTATTGAAATTTGATTAATTAAAAAAAAAATACTTGACCATATCGACCAAACTACATTTTCTCACAGACTTGTCATTAAATAATAAACAATTCTGAAGACACCAAATCATCCAATGAACCGCAACAACAATTGAAAATAGACGATCCTTCATGTATGTTGAGATGTTACCCGTATCAATCCACCTTAGAATCTCTTGCCATGAAGAAAAAGAATGCAACGAACGTTGAATCCAAAGAAAATCGCCCTCCAAATATCTTGTGCAGACGGGCAATCATATTAAGAATGAACAGAGCTTTAATGTTTTGATTACAAATGACGTATGTAATGGCATTAATTTCCAAGCCTCTTCTCGATAAGTTAAGACGATTCGGAAGTCTATCAATAATTAATTGCCAAAGAAAAATGTTAACTTTTCTGGGTAAGAACTTCTTCCACACCGTAAGCACGTTCGAAGACGGTAACAAACCCCAGTCTTTGTACGCTCTAGCAGACGAAACAGAAAAGATAAATGTACCATCTAATGACCACTTCCAATAATCTGATTGATCTTCTACACAAACACCCTTCAAGTATCCTGTAACAATAACAACGATTCCATGTTCTAGGATCCAATGTTATCTCGAGACCAATTCCAAACACAAACGCCATTCACCAACCTATATGATATCAAGGCATTAGTGAACTATAAATTACTAGCATTAAACTTATAAATTACTACCATGGTATTATTAAACGATAATACATTAATGAACTATAAATTACTAGCATTAAATTTATAATAAGCATAAAGTATTTATATTAAGACATTTATGTATATTTCTCTACTCTTAGAGTGTTTCACTTCGGAGGGAGAAATTAGTTCTCTTTATTATAGGTTAAAAGAAAAATTGTCTACATCTCACCTCCCACATATCCACACATGTGAGATTGAGTTTTGTTATTATTGTTTTTGTTGTGATTTGGGATGGTAATGCATGTTGCATTCGTGGATATTCATCTGATTCGATCCATTTATAATGGATGTAGATGATCTAAATGGACGAATAATGGATATAGATATAGATAAGAATGATCTATATATTTTGTGGATCGGATATGAATGACAATTTATCATCCATAAATATATCTATTATCACCCAAATACATTTATACATACTTATATACATACTTATATACAAACTAAAATATATGAATATACATGTGCCTATCGATATACATATACATATAAACTATAAATTTTGGAGTTATTAATAAAAAATAAGGGTATAAAAGTTTCAATTATTAAATTATTACAAATAATATTAAACGTTACATATATAAATTGGTTTAAACACATATATACTTATATTATAACGTATTTTGCTCAATTGAAGTCACACTCGGTGACAAATTACAATAAAAAAGCATAAAGATTATACATTTACATTTGCTATAATCATATTTAATTTTCAAAATTGTCGTTAGATTAACAATTTATCGAATATCCAATGGATATCCATTAACTCGCTTATTCCATTGGATATGGATATGGATGATGAAATAAACTAAACAGATATGGATCCCATTTGAATATGAATGAACAAAAATTAAATGAATATGAACGTGAATATAGCATATCCGATCCATTATCATTCCTATTTGTGATGTATATTTCGTGCATGTTACATATATATCTAATATTTAAGCATTCTCACTTGTTACCAATAAACATGTAACAAATCATGGGTTAATAATATATTGACAAAATTGATGAAATTGTCCATATGATCTGTACTAAAATGCTGATTTGGTTATTGTGAATTTTTTTTACGGATTTCATCCTTATGGTATGTCATATTTGTTGATATAGACCCAATTTCTGATGGACGTCTAAATTAACCGTTAAATTGGCGCATGTGGAAGCACGTGATGGGTAATATCGGTATTTAACTTTTACCTGAGGGTGTTTTAGTCATTTTCTCCTTATTTTTCTTCTTTACTTTTTAAAACCCTTTTCTTCCATCTTTAATCACCCTACATTTCATCCCCTGTCAACCACCACTACCAAACTTCAAGTCTTCATTCTTCAACAACCACCACCACCACTACTGTAGTGACCCGAACTTTTCCATGATTATATATTATATGAGATTAGTATTTACATGAATAAATGTTTCCAACATGTTAAGCAATCAAGCTTGTTAAGACTTGAATAATTAAAACGGTTTTTGTGTTAACGTTTGACCACCCAGTTTGTCCAATGATTCACGAACGTTATAACTTGTATATGACATGATATTATATATATGAACATATATATATGTTTAACATGATGGAATAATAAGTAAGTATCTTATTATGTATATTAACAATGAACCTTATACATAAAACAAGGCTACTAACCTAAGCAATTCAAAACGATATCTATACGTAACGATTATCGTTGTAATAACGTCTTAATATTTATATATCATATTAAGATATATTAGTACATCATGTTATCATAATAATGTAATAATTTAACATCTCATTAGATATAATAACAATGGGATTAATTACATTTAACAAAATCGTTAACTTATAGGTTCCGAAACAACATGTACATGTAACGACTAACGATGACTTAACGACTCAGTTAAAATGTATATACATGTAATGTATTAAGATGTATTGTTACACTTTTGAAAGACTTCATGACACATATCAAAGTACTTATACTTAACAAAAATGCTTACAATTACATTCTCATTCATTTTCATCAACAATTCTACTCGTACGCACCTGTATTCGTACTCGTACAATACACAGCTCCTAGATGTACATACTATTGGTATATACACTTCAATGATCAGCTCTTAGCAGCCCTTAATGAGTCATCAAACATGTGGGAAAAATTCTTTGTAATCTAGTATGAATTATTTAGCAGGATTACAAAAATATTATTAATCATTCATGACTTATTTACAAGAAAACAAACTTACATATTCTTTATATCTAATCCATATATCACGACATAAAACACATACAAACACCTCCATTCTTCAATTTTCTTCATCTAATTGAACTCTCTCAAGTTATATCTTCAAGTTCTAAGTGTTCTTCATAAATTCTATAAGTTCTTATTTCATAAAATCAAGAATACTTTCAAGTTTGCAAGTATACTTCCAAGCTTTCTAATCCATTCCAAGTAATCATTTAAGATTAAAAAACCTTTGTTACTTACAGTAGGTTATCATTATAATTCAAGGTAATACTCATATTCAAACTTTGATTCAATTTCTATAACTATAACTATCTTAATTCGAGTAGAAAATCTTACTTGAACATGTTTTTGTGTCATGATTCTACTTCAAGAACTTTCAAGCCATCCAAGATCCTTTGAAGCTAGATCATTTCTTGTCCCTTCCAGTAGGTTTACCTACTATATTTGAGGTAGTAATGATGTTCATAACATCATTCGATTCATATATATAACTAGCTTTAATAGCCCGTGCGTTGCACGGCGACTTAAAACTTGGTATAGTAATACGTTAATATTCATACATGACCCGCTCAAATGGCACACCCCATTTATAAGCCTTCTTATGTAGTATAATAAAATACATACCCGGGTTAAGCCAAGTGAGCTTTCACCACGCCATGAACTCTTTCACGATGTTTAATGATACTCTTTTCGCGATTAGTCATTTGTTCAAAATGCCATCGAGACTTTAATATTATTAATAAAAGTGACTACCCGTTTCTTGTTTAGAACCGGGGTGTTACATATGTCCCTTTTATAATTTAAAAATGTTACCACTCATGGTAAGTTTCCTTTTGTGCAGTGAAGAAGTCTGCATTATCTTCTTTGAATTTCGGCCAAATTACCACTAAAAATAAACGTTATATTAGTGAAGATGATACCACATGTATCATGATTCAGTAAACGTTATATACATGTAGTATAAATTTAATGATTCAGTAACATCCCCAAATATAGTCAATCCAAATACAATACAGTGCTTGATAAAATAAAAACAATCTATAAAAACTTACAGGATTAAAATCATTGTCTTTGTCAAAATACCTTACGCTCTTCGACATCCGAATTCAAATCCCAAATTAACTGCAGTAGTTCAAAATCAAAAAAGGAGGTTTTGGGTTGGCAGTAATAGCAATAGAGCAACAACTATGATATTTTATTATTTACATCTACAACATATTACCCATACAATAACTTACCCGTTTGCAGCCTTACCCAACCCGCCCATGTTGACCCATACATACTTACCATCATTGTTAGTTAAGGATGTGTGTATAACGCGAACACCCACAACCACAAATAATGAAGTTTAACAAAATAAAAATAGAAGTGGATACCTTTAGCAAACTCTCGTTCAGTAGATAGTTAAACAAAAATTTTACCCTCATAATTAAGATTGATAAGTTCTTGATATTTACACTCGATAGTACCAAACATAAATGCAATCGAGATATTGAAAATAGCATAGGGTTATTATGCACCTTCGGTTCCAATGGGACGTCTAAATTCAGCAATCTTGATTTTGTAAATCAATAAAACCTGATGCAATCAATAAAAACTGATGCAATCGAGATCTTGAATTGAAGACGGTCAATAAATTAAGCAAATTTCGAAATTTACCAAATAATCTTTTATAAAGAAAATAGAAGATGCAGTCAATTAGTCATTAATATATTTCTGGTCTAATTAGTATTCAAATCCTTAAACACCTAATCTTTTTAAGTAAGGTACATATTTCAAAAGCATGTTATAAATGATGCCATAATATAACAGAAGCTTACCTAGAGAATGTCCTCCAAGAAAAAAAAAAACTTCCCATGATATATAGAATGTCCTCCGAAAACTTCCCATCCAAACTAACACTAACACGATGAACTAACTCATTAGAAATATGTACCAATTCACAAGCTTGATTCCAGCGACACTTCGAAAATGACTTCCACAACAAAGCAATTGAGGCATTAACCATTCATACCCAGGAAGATAACGAACTCTGCAAATTCAAGTATCATCAATTATCAATTATAATAGTTAAAAACATGAACTAAAACAGCCTACAATTACAAAACCATCGAAACTAAATACAGTTCAAATGTTTACACAATTAAAGAAGAAAAAACAAACAAACAAACATGAAATTATTATTGCATAAACAACAATTAGACATAAGATTAGAATTGAAAAGATAAAACGAAGTAATATCATTGTTCCTTCTAAATTCACATAAAGTAAAAAAAAAAAAAATTAGCAAAAAAAATAATAATAAATAAAACAACAAAAAAGTGAAAAAACTTACAGTGAAATCTATACTTTAATTTACTCAATGCTTTTCAATTAATAATCCAAGACCTGGAGCATTCTTTCTACTTGACTTCCACGACGAGATCTTCATCGCCACCGCCGGATTTCTGCTTAGAACTTGCTTCTCACAACTGCCTAAATCTTCATCATCGACATTCTCGCGATAGGAAATGGTATTGACCGAGTATAACGACAGAGTAATCGATGGCGGTGGTGACTGTCGGTATAACGTCGGATTAGTCAATTGAAGGTGAATCCATTGCCGTAATTTCTGGTTATGGAATTTGCGCTAGCGACAGTTGGCATAACGACTGGGTAATCAATTGAGGGCGAATTCATTGTCGTAATTTTGATTTGGAACTGATTTGTGAATCGTGACATATGAAACCCTGGGTGGATACCCTTAATTTTAATTTGGAAGTGCATTTACAACAGGGACAGTTGTAATTTGGTGGCAGATGTTTGTTATTTGGATGGACGATTTACTGTTATTACATGAAAACCCTAATTGATTTTTAGGGATGGAGAGTATGGAAGGAATGAATGAATGGGGAAGAAGCAAGTGACGTTCGAACACATTTTTTTTTTAATTGTTAAAAAGTTCGGCCAATGATTTGTGGACAGATGTCAAGTTGTGAGGCATTAGAAGAATAAGGGGTGGGAAATATGTATTAGTAGACACGTGGCATATGTATATGTATTATTATAAGTTATAGAAACTATCTTATTCGAAGATTATAACATGTAATCACTAGAACATAGTTTAGTTAATTCTAAACTTGTTCACAAACAAAGTTAATCCTTCTAACTTAACTTTTAAAATCAACTAAACACATGTTCTATATCTTTATGATATGCTAACTTAATGATTTAAAACCTGGAAACACGAAGAACACCATAAAATTGAACATACGCCATCGTAGTGAAACCGGGGGCTGTTTTGGGTTAGATAATTAAAAACTATGATAAACTTTGATTTAAAAGTTGTTCTTCTGAGAAAATGATTTTTCTTATGAACATGAAACTATATCCAAAAATCATGGTTAAACTCAAAGTGGAAGTATGTTTTTCAAAATGGTCATCAAGACGTCGTTCTTTCGACTGAAATGACTACCTCTTACAAAATTGACTTGTAACCTGTATTTCTGACTATAAACTTATACTTTTTATGTTTAGTTTCATAAATTTCAGTTCATTATGAAACCATAGCAACTTGAATCACTCAAAACGGATTTAAAACGAAGAAGTTATGGGTAAAACAAAATTGGATAATTTTTCTTTTTGTAGCTACGTGAAATTTGTAACAAATCCATAATAACCATAACTTAACTAACTTATATTGTACTCTAACATATTATGTAACCTTGATAGACCATAGACACGTATGCAATATTTTGAGATATCATATTGACGTCATATATATATATATATTATTTGGAACAACCATACACACTCTATATGCGGTAATGATTGAGTTAGCTATACAGGGTTGAGGTTGATTCCAAAATAATATATATACTTTGAGTTGTGATCGAGTTCGAGACTTGTATGCACTAGGTCGTGGATTGATTCGAGATAATATATATTGATTTATTTTTGTACTACTAACTGTGGACAATTATTTGTGGACTACAAAAGTTGGACTATTAAATTAACAAACTTAAATCGTTAAAACATAATAAAATATGGTATAATTATATTTCGATCATACTTTGATATATATATATATATATATATATATATATATATATATATATATATATATATATATATATATATATATATATATATATATATATAAACATACATATTTGTTATAGGTTCGTGAATCGACCAGTGGCCAAGTGTTATTTTTCCGACGAAGTGATAATCTGTGAAAGTGAGTTATAGTCCCATTTTTACTATCTAATATTTTGGGATGAGAATACATGCTGTTTTGTAAATGTTTTACAAAATAGACACAAGTACTTGAAATTACATTCTATGTTGGATTATGAATACCGAATATCACCCTTTTAGCTTGGTAACCTAAGAATTAGGGAACAGACACCCTAATTGACGCGAATCCTAAAGGTAGATCTACGAGCACTAACTCCCCCCATACTGAAAAATGGTATGCTTTAGTACTTCGAGTTATTAATACAGATGGATTTTTGTTTTGGGGATATTCTATATGTATTTTGTTAATGTCGGTTACCAGGTGTTCAACATATGAATGGTTTTTATGCAGTTCGCATGTTATTGAAAAATGGAAATGGAAATCTTGTGGTCTATTATTACGATTTGATAAATATATAGGTTAAACCTATAACTCACCAACATTTAAGCATGTTTATTCTCAGGTGATTATTAAGAGCTTCCGCTGTTGCATGCTAATTTAAGGACAAGAATTGGAGTCAGCATGCTTGTAATATATTATTTAAAAACTGTATTCGGAGATTTAAATTGATGTGTAATATTGTTGTAAACCAATATGTAATAATCGTGTGTAAAGTGTTATCTTTTAGATTATCATTATTTGATAATCTACGTTATGGTTTTTGAACCTTTATTGATAAAATAAAGGTTATGGTTTGTTTTAAATAAAACGAATGCAGTCTTTGAAAAACGTCTCATATAGAGGTCAAACCTCGCAACGAAATCAATTAATATGAAACGTTTATAATCGATATGAACGGGACATTTCAGTTGGTATCAGAGCGTTGGTCTTAGAGAACCAGAAATTTGCATTAGTGTGTCTAACCGAGTTTGTGAGGATGCATTAGTGAGTCTGGACTTCGACCGTGTTTACTTGAAAAACAATTGCTTAACACTTTTGTTGAAAACTATATTTTTTTTTACATGTAAATATTATGTAATATATTAATCTCTTAACGTGTTTGATATTGTGTGATAGATGTCTACCTCTAGGACAAATCCCATCGACTCACCTAATAATAATGAAGAGCCGAATGTATTTTGGGAAGATTCACAAATTCCCGAAGAGGAACCGGAAGAAAAGGAACCCGAAGAGGAGGAACCGGAAGAAGAAGAGGTTCCGGAGGAAGAAATATTAATAACTACAGAAAAATGGTTAAATAAAAGAAAATCCTCAACCAATGGACCAAAGTTAAAAATGGTCAATGGTGTTTCCGCCGAGGAAGAAAAATATTGGGAAAATTACCAATTTTTCGATGAATCGGATCCCGACGAGGATTCCGATAATGTTATAGAAATTACCCCGATTCAATTTAATAAGACAAAAGAAAATAATAAAGGAAAAGCTATCAAAATAGTAAAACTCGAGTCCAAAACAGATGAACTCTATGTTAACAGGAAATATCCCGATGGGATATATCGTAAACACCCGTATTTCTTAAACTTTCACTATATCCCGGGAACATCTAAGCCACCAGGTTTTTCTAGACCATTTGTGAAAAGGACGGCTCGTATTAGAGGAGCACCATCTATCCCTAGAAAATTAGCAAAACGAAATGAGTCTGAAGAAGAAGAAACAAGTGAGTCGAAATAAAGAGTAGTAACCATGATGTGTAATATATGTATTGAAGTGTGCTTGTACTCTTATGTTATATGTAAAAATTGCTTGTATTGTGTGTTAATTATCTTTTATGAATCTAATCCTCGTCTATTATACAGTATAAAAACACACAATGGACGTTAAGGATAGACAATCAAATATTTTAGAAGACTTACCAGGAGATATGATTGATGAAATCTTGTCTAAAGTCGGTCAAAATTCATTGGCACAATTATTTATGGCGAAATTAGTTTGTAGGACATTTGAAAGACGTTCCAGGCATGCCTTGGTTTATAAAAGGCTTTCCTTTCATAGATGGTGTATATCACATTGGGGAGAACCTAAGTTACGCCGTGTTTTCTTTAAGGCATTAAGTGCTGGAAACCCTACTGCAACTTTCCGCTACGGGTTGAGAGCCTATATTGACTCCACATATCCCAACATAGGACTTTGTTCTTTAGAAAGGGCTTCAAATATGCAACATAAAGAAGCATGTTATGTTTACGGGTTAGTGATGTTCGCTTCTCACCAAATTGAGAAAAAGAACATCGGGTTGCAACTTTTAAATAAAACATTCCCACAAGTGACGGATTTAGTAGTTGAAGTGAGAAATAAGGTTTTTAGATTGTTACGGGGGTGTTGGGCATTACGTAACCCTCGTCCTTTTGATGACGTTACAACATGCTGCCTAGCCAACGGCCATAACAGTTATTTTTCACAAGACCAAGGATGGAAAATAGTATTAGTAAAATCCGAATGCATGACTTGCTTCTGGACCTATGAATTACGTATCTTTATTGCCTTCGCGGAACGACTTGCGTTAAACTAGAATTGTCTTCGCAATTGCCTTGTATCAAAGTTATTGTGTGCTATATTTCATGCTATATGTATAATAGCGGTATTGTACGTTTGTAATTTATTGTATAAAAGTTTGAACGTGAAATTTATTGTAATAAGTTTTTCATATAGAATTGTAGTAGTTGAATTGTATGTTAGCTACTAAGTATGAACTTAACGGGTAGGTACTACCCGAATTAAAACTTATAAAACGCTAATATGAAGAAAAAGCTTTTATAAATAAGTTCATATTATGCTACGAAATACTATTGACTACTCTTAATATTCTATATGATTAACTCAATTCTTTTGGCTATTTTTGAAGGAAATGGCACCGACGACTCGTCAGAACTTAAACATGAGCGAGGAAGACTTCCGTTCTTTTCTTACTGCGAACATAGCCGCAGTGCAGGCCGCAATGCAAAATAACAACAATAACTCCGGATCTAGCAGTGGAATTAATTCCACAAGGAATCGTGTAGGATGCTCCTACAAAGAATTCACTGCCTGTAAACCTCTAGAATTCAATGGAACCGAAGGACCAATCGGATTGAAGCGGTGAACCGAGAAGGTTAAATTGGTGTTTGCCATAAGTAAATGCACTGAAGAAGACAAAGTAAAGTACGCTAAGCATACCTTCACAGGTACTGCGTTAACATGGTGGAACACGTATCTCGAGCAGGTGGGACAAGATGCTGCTTACGCACTACCGTGGTTAGCATTTAAGCACTTGATGAACGAGCAATATCGTTCCAGAAACGAGGTCAATAAGATCAAGGTAGAGCTTAGAGGATTACGAACGCAATGTTTCGACATCACCATGTACAAATGATAATTCACAGAGTTGTGCCTATTGTGTCCTAGAGCGTTCGAAGATGAAGAAGAGAAGATTGACGCATTTGTAAAAGGGTTACCAGAAAGAATTCAAGAAGATGTGAGTCCGCACGAACCCGCCTCTATACAAAAGGCAAGTCGAATGGCTTACAAACTCATAAATCATATTGAAGGAAGGATTAAAGAACATGCAGCCTAAGATACCAACACGAAACAAGTCAAGAGAAAGTGGGAAGAAACCAGTGACAAGGGTCACCAATACAACAACGACAACAATCACAATCGCAACAACTATCCCAACAACCGTAACATCAACCACAACAATAAAAATTGCAACCCCAACAACAACTATAACAATCGATTCAACAACAACAATAACCACAACAACAAACATCCCAACAATAATAACAAAAGGCAGAAGCCATGCCAGAGGTGTGAAGGATACCATCCGACTGGGTTCTGCCCGACAACGTGTACTAAGTATAAAAGAAGTGGTCAAGGCGCGACGAAGTGTGAAGTCTAAAAAACCGGTGATTAACAAAAATAATGCAACAAATAATGTCGGGACAAATAATGCCGCCTTTATTTGTTATGGATGTGGAAAATCGGGCCACGTCAAGATTAAATGCCTAAACCAAGGGAATACAAATGGGCAAAGTCGTGGAAGAGTCTTCAACATCAATGCGGCAGAAGCGCAGGAAGACCCGGAGCTTGTTACGGGTACGTTTCTTATTGATGAAAAACCTGCCTATGTTTTAATTGATTCGGGTGCGGATAGAAGCTATATGAGTAGAGATTTTTGTGCTAAATTAAGTTGCCCAGTGACGCCTTTGGATAATAAATTTTTACTCGAATTAGCAAACGGTAAATTAATTACAGCAGATAATATATGTCGGAATCGAGAAATTAAACTGGTTAGCGAAACGTTTAAGATTGATTTGATACCAGTAGAGTTAGGGAGTTTTGATGTGATAATTGGCATGGACTGGTTGAAAGAGGTGAAAGCAGAGATCGTTTGTTACAAAAATGCGATTCGTATTGTACGCGAAAAAGGAAAACCTTTAATGGTGTACGGAGAAAAGAGCAACGCGAAGTTAAATCTTATTAGTAGTTTGAAGGCGCAAAAACTAATAAGAAAAGGTTGCTATGTCATTCTAGCACACATTGAGGAAGTCAAGCCCGAAGAAAAGAACATCAGTGATATTCCCGTCGCAAAAGAATTTCCCGATATATTTCTGAAAGAATTACCAGGACTACCTCCACACCGATCTGCTGAATTTCAAATAGATCTTGTACCAGGAGCTGCGCCAATAGCTCGTGCTCCTTACAGACTCGCACCTAGCGAAATGAAGGAATTACAAAGTCAATTAAAAGAACTTTTAGAGCGTGGTTTCATTCGACCAAGTACATCACCATGGGGAGCTCCGGTGTTGTTTGTCAAAAAGAAGGATGGTACATTCAGGTTATGTATCGACTACCGAGAGTTGAACAAACTTACCATCAAGAACCGTTACCCACTACCGAGATTCGACGACTTATTTGATCAACTACAAGGCTCGTCGGTTTATTCAAAGATCGATTTACGATCCGGATATCATCAAATGCGGGTGAAGGAGGATGATATTCCGAAGACTGCTTTTAGAACTCGTTACGGACATTATGAGTTTATGGTTATGTGGTTTAGATTGACTAATGCACCAGTTGTGTTCATGGACCTCATGAACCGAGTGTGTGGACCATATGTTGACAAGTTTATCATTGTCTTCATCGATGACTTACTTATTTACTCTAAAAATGATCAAGAGCACGAAGAACATTTGAGAAAAGTGCTAGAATTGTTAAGAAAAGAAAAACTGTATGCCAAGTTTTCAAAGTGTGCATTTTGGTTAAAAGAAGTTCAATTCCTCGGTCACATAGTGAGCAAAGAAGGTATTCAGGTTGATCCGGCAAAGATTGAAACCATTGAGAAGTGGGAAACACCGAAACCTCCTACGCAGATACGCCAATTTTTAGGATTGGCTGGTTACTACAGAAGATTCATCCAAGATTTTTCTAAAATAGCAAAACCCTTGACTGCATTAACGCATAAAGGTAAGAAATTTGAATGGAAGAATGAACAAGAGAAAGCATTTCAGTTGTTGAAGAAAAAGTTAACTACGGCACCTATATTGTCATTGCTTGAAGGGAATGATGATTTTGTGATATATTGTGACGCCTCAAAGCAAGGCCTCGATTGTGTATTGATGCAATGAACGAAGGTGATTGCCTATGCGTCCAGACAATTGAAGATTCACGAGCAAAATTATACGACTCATGATTTGGAATTGGGTGTTGTTGTTTTTGCATTAAAGACTTGGTGGCACTACTAATATGGGGTCAAAAGTATTATATATACCGACCACAAGAGTCTCCAACATATATTTGATCAGAAACAACCGAACATGAGGCAGCGTAGGTGGATTGAGTTGTTGAATGATTACGATTTTGAGATTCGTTACCACCCGGAGAAGGCGAATGTGGTAGCCGACGCTTTGAGTAGAAAGGACAGAGAACCTATGTGGGTAAAAGCCAAGGTTGAAAAAGATGCGAGACGGGGTCGAGACGGTCGGGTCCTAAAAGGGTCGAGACGGTCGAGACGGAGGTCTAGACGGATGTTGACTAACGTTGACTTTTAAATAAAAATGTTATATATTATATATATATATATATTGTACATTACATTATTCTAAACATAAGCATTTCACACATGTTTAAATACTTCAACATTTCAAACATAAAAAAAGAAACCCTAAGTAATAGCACAACGTTTAATATTAAAAAAAAAAAAAAAAACTTGAAAAAAATCAGAAAAACCCGTTTTTTCCCGTCTCGGACCGTGTTTGACCGTCTTTTGACCGTTTTTTGGCCGATTTCCGTTTTTTCAAACGTTTTATGTATAAACGGGACGGGGCACTCCAAAATCCATCTACACCCCCTTCTACACCCCCGTTTTTCCGTTTTTTACAACACTGGTAAAAGCTATGAATATAATTATTCGTACTAACCTTACTACTCAAATAAAGGAGGCGCAAAAGGGAGTTTTAAAAAAGGGAAATTTGAATAATGAAATACCCAAAGAATCGAAGAAACATCTTAATGTTCGGGAAGACGGAACCCGGTATAAGGCTGAAAGAATTTGGGTACCAAAGTTTGGAGATGTGAGAGAAATGGTACTTAGGGAAGCACATAAAACCAGATATTAAATACATCCCGGAGCGGGAAAGATGTACAAAGATCTCAAGAAACATTTTTGGTGGCCGGGTATGAAAGCCGATATTGCTAAATACGTAGGAGAATGTTTGACGTGTTCTAAGGTAAAAGCTGAACATCAGAAACCATCAGGTCTACTTCAACAACCTGAAATTTCGGAATGGAAATGGGAAAACATTACCATGGATTTCATTACTAAATTCCCAAGGACTGCAAGTGGTTATGATACTATTTAGGTAATAGTCGATCGTCTCACCAAATCAGCACACTTTTTGTCAATGAGAGAAGATGATAAAATGGAGAAGTTGGCATGTTTATACTTGAAGGAAGTCTTCTTCAGACATGGAATACCCATCTCTATTATCTTTGATAGGGATGGCAGATTTGTTTCAAGATTCTGGCAGACGTTACAACAAGCATTGGGGACTCGTCTAGACATGAGTACTGCCTATCACCCACAAACTGATGGGCAAAGTGAAAGGACGATACAGACCCTTGAAGACATGCTACGAGCATGTGTCATTGATTTCGGAAACAGTTGGGATCGACATCTACCGTTAGCAGAATTTTCCTACAATAACAGTTACCATTCGAGTATTGAGATGGCGCCGTTTGAGGCACTTTATGGTAGAAAGCGCAGGTCTTCAATTTTTTAGAGTGAAGTGGGGGATAGACAGATTACGGGTCCATAAATTCTCCAAGAAACTACAGAGAAAATCATTCAAATTCAACAACGGTTGAAAACCGCTCAGAGTCGACAAAAGAGCTACGCAGACAGTAAAAGAAAAGATATAGAATTTGAAATTGGAGAGATGGTCATGCTTAAGGTTTCACCTTGGAAAGGCGTTGTTCGATTTGGTAAACGGGGGAAACTGAATCCAAGGTACATTGGACCATTTAAAATTATAGATCGTGTCAGACCAGTAGCTTACGGACTTAAATTACCTCAACAACTCGCCGGCGTACATGATACTTTTCACGTATCGAATCTGAAGAAATTCTTAGCCAAAGAAGATCTCACTATTTCTTTAGACGAAATCCAAATCAATGAAAAACTTCAATTCATTGAAGAACCCGTCGAAATAATGGATCATGAGGTTAAATGACTTAAGCAACATAAAATACCAATTGTTAGGGTTCAATGAAATGCTCGTAGAGGACCCGAGTTCACCTGGGAACGTGAAGATCAGATGAAGAAGAAATACCCACATTTATTTCCAGATGATACGTCAACACCTCCAACTGCTTAAAATTTCGAGACGAAATTTATTTAACGGGTAGGTATTGTAGTGACCCGAACTTTTCCATGATTATATATTATATGAGATTAATATTTACATGAATAAATGTTTCCAACATGTTAAGCAATCAAACTTTTTAAGACTTGATTAATTGAAACGGTTTTTGTGTTAACGTTTGACCACCCAGTTTGTCCGATGATTCACGAACGTTATAACTTGTATATGACATGATATTATATATATGAACATATATATATGTTTAACATGATGGAATGATAAGTAAGTATCTTATTATGTATATTAACAATGACCTTATACATAAAACAAGACTACTAACCTAAGAAATTCAAAACGATATCTATACGTAACGATTATCGTTGTAATAACGTCTTAATATTTATATATATATATTATATTAAGATATATTAGTACATCATGTTATCATAATAATGTAATAATTTAACATCTCATTAGATATAATAACAATGAGATTAATTACATTTAACGAAATCGTTAACTTATAGGTTCCGAAACAACATGTACATGTAACGACTAACGATGACTTAACGACTCAGTTAAAATGTATATACATGTAATGTATTAAGATGTATTGTTACACTTTTGAAAGACTTCATGACACATATAAAAGTACTTCTACTTAACAAAAATTCTTACAATTACATTCTCATTCATTTTCATCAACAATTCTACTCGTATGCACCTGTATTCGTACTCGTACAATACACAGCTCCTAGATGTACATACTATTGGTATATACACTTCAATGATCAGCTCTTAGCAGCCCTTAATGAGTCATCAAACATGTGGGAACCATTCTTTGTAATCTAGTATGAATTATTTAGCAAGATTACAAAAATATTATTAATCATTCATGACTTATTTACAAGAAAACAAACTTACATATCCTTTATATCTAATCCATATATCACGACCTAAAACACATAAAAATACCTTCATTCTTCAATTTTATTCATCTAATTGAACTCTCTCAAGTTCTATCTTCAAGTTCTAAGTGTTCTTCATAAATTCTATAAGTTATAGTTTCATAAAATCAAGAACACTTTCAAGTTTGCAAGTATACTTCCAAGCTTTCTAATCCATTCCAAGTAATCATCTAAGATCAAGAAACCATTGTTACTTACAGTAGGTTATCATTCTAATTCAAGGTAATACTCATATTCAAACTTTGATTCAATTTCTATAACTATAACTATCTTAATTCGAGTAGAAAATCTTACTTGAACTAGTTTTTGTGTCATGATTTTACTTCAAGAACTTTCAAGCCATCCAAGATCCTTTGAAGCTAGATCATTTCTTATCCCTTCCAGTAGGTCTACCTACTATATTTGAGGTAGTAATGATGTTCATAACATCATTCGATTTATATATATAAAACTATCTTATTCGAAGATTATAACATGTAATCACTAGAACATAGTTTAGTTAATTCTAAACTTGTTCGCAAACAAAGTTAATCCTTCTAACTTAACTTTTAAAATTAACTAAAAAAATGTTCTGTATCTATATGATATGCTAATTTAATGATTTAAAACCTGAAAACACGAAGAACATCGTAAAATCGGACATACGCCGTCGTAGTAAAACCGCGGGCTGTTTTGGGTTAGATAATTAAAAACTATGATAAACTATGATTTAAAAGTTGTTCTTCTGGGAAAATGATTTTTCTTATGAACATGAAACTATATCCAAAAATCATGGTTAAACTCAAAGTGGAAGTATGTTTTTAAAAATGGTCATCAAGACGTCGTTCTTTCGACTGAAATGACTACCTCTTACAAAATTGACTTGTAACCTATATTTCCGACTATAAACTTATAATTTTTCTGTTTAGTTTCATAAATTTTAGTTCATTATGAAACCATAGCAACTTGAATCAATCAAAATGGATTTAAAACGAAGAAGTTATGGGTAAAACAAAATTGGATAATTTTTCTTGTTGTAGCTACGTGAAATTTGTAACAAATCCATAATAACCATAACTTAACTAACTTATATTGTACTCTAACATATTATGTAACCTTGATAGACCATAGACACGTATGCAATGTTTTGACATATCATATTGACGTCATATATATATATATTATTTGAAACAACCATAGACACTCTATATGCGGTAATGATCGAGTTAGCTATACAGGATTGAGGTTGATTCCAAAATAATATATATACTTTGAGTTGTGATCGAGTCTAAGACTTGTATGCACTGGGTCTTGGATTGATTCGAGATAATATATATTGATTTATTTCTGTACTACTAACCGTGGACAATTATTTGTGGACTACAAACGTTGGACTATCAACTTAACAAACTTAAATCATTAAAACATAATAAAATATGGTATAATTATATTTCGATCATACTTTGATATATATATATATATATATATATACATATTTGTTATAGGTTCGTGAATCGACCAGTGGCCAAGTGTTATTTTTCTGATGAAGTAATAATCTGTGAAAGTGAGTTATAGTCCCATTTTTACTATCTAATATTTTGGGATGAGAATACATGCAGTTTTGTAAATGTTTTACAAAATAGACACAAGTACTTGAAATTACATTCTATGTTGGATTATGAATACCGAATATCACACTTTTAGCTTGGTAACCTAAGAATTAGAGAACATACACCCTAATTGACGCGAATCCTAAATGTAGATCTACGGGCACTAACTCCCCCATACTGAAAAATGGTATGCTTTAGTACTTCGAGTTATTAATACAGATGGATTACCGTTTTGGGGATATTCTATATGCATTTTGTTAATGTCGGTCACCAGGTGTTCAACATATGAATGGTTTTTATGCAGTTTGCAGGTTATTGAAAAATGGAAATGGAAATCTTGTGGTCTATTATTACGATTTGATAAATATATAGGTTAAACCTATAACTCACCAACATTTTTGTTAACTTTTAAGCATGTTTATTCTCAGGTGATTATTAAGAGCTTCCGCTGTTGCATGCTAATTTAAGGACAAGAATTGGAGTCAGCATGCTTGTAATATATTGTTTAAAAACTGCATTCGGAGATTTAAATTGATGTGTAATATTGTTGTAAACCAATATGTAATATTCGTGTGTAAAACGTTATCTTTTAGATTATCATTATTTGATAATCTACGTTATGGTTTTTGAACCATTATTGATAAAATAAAGGTTATGGTTTGTTTTAAATAAAATGAGTGCAGTCTTTGAAAAACGTCTCATATAGAGGTCAAACCTCGTAACGAAATCAATTAATATGAAACGTTTATAATCGATATGAACGAGACATTTCAACCATCACCACCACCAATCTTATCCCCTAAATCCACACCACTGATGTCATCCCCTAAATCCCTCGCTTAAAAACCCTTAACTTTCATCATCAAAAGATCAATCAGTACCATTCGTCGTAACAGTGCAAGATAAAGACGACACCGTCACCAGAATAGCTAAAGCCCTCACCGGAGTATAAATTGAAATCAAATCTGCGCAACCGAAGCAGGGTCGGTCTCGAGTTTTCCAGTTCCCTGAGCGGGGCGGTAAAAAAAGGCCCCTGTGAATACAATGAAAATTACCGAGCCGCCAAACGAATAAGATAAGCTATTTAAACGTACATAGGGGCCCGGAAAATTATATTTAAGTATCTAAAATGAGGTAAAAAAAGGGGGCATAGTCTTTAACGAATTATATAGGCTATTTAAAAAAACGATAACTAACGTCATATCAATATCTAATATCATTATACATAATATAAACATAAAAAATACGCCGTATATGATTAAAAATATGGTTATATTGTTATGATTGAAAAATAGCTTAGATCGATCAATTTAAATGAATTGTAAGCTTTGTATCATGCAACATGGATATGAATTACAATATATAATTAAAGAATTACAGGTATAATGTATAATTAAATAACGGTAACAAATCCAACAGGAGCGTTTGGTGGAGTATAAAATTTATTATATAGATATGTTGTTGGTGTATTAAACGTATCGAGTATGTAGTCAGGAGTTTGAGTATGTAAGGAATTGAATTTGCAATGTGGTTTAACATTTTTTTTTTAATGTAGACTTCTACTTCTATTAATTACGGAGTATTACATTCCTCCCACATCGAATAGCAAGTAAACTTTTCACTAGTATTTAATCCTAATTACCAAACTCTATTTTTAATGTATGTTAATTTTCAGTCTTGGCCTTTCATAAACCAATTGAATTAAAATGGGCCCTTTTTAATCCAAATCGGTTAACGTTATTTGAGCCCCTGAAAACTTGGGCCCCGTGCAAATGTTCTGGTTGCACCACCTCCGGGCCGGCCCTGAATCGAAGTAAGGTTTGTAGTCAAGGTGAGATGCTCCGGTGATGGTGTAATCCCGACGATGCAAGTATTTCCAACAAGAACTAGGCCTAACGTGAATAAGATAATTTATGGATACGAAACCAGACTTGTAATTTCACTCTAAAGTTATGTTTTTACAGATGGTGGGTTTTGTGATACAAAGCATTAGTTTTGTGATTCTAAAGTTGTATTTCATTTAAGAATACCAAATATTATTTTATACTTTATTTCATTCTTTGAAATGAAATGGTGATGTGAAATTTATATTTGATTTTGTTTATTTTTGGTGAAAGATTAAATAAAAAATGAAAGGGGTTGGTTTCCACCCAAAAAGTATTTCATATTTGGTGGCTATTTGTTAATGTAAAATGAGTGTTTTGTGAATTTAATTTGTAAGATTTGATCTGGGAAGGCCGATTTGGATTTGGATGATTTGGGAATGAAAATGAATTTGGTGTTGATTAGGATTTGTTATATAGGGATTTGAGAAAGATAATAAATATTGATGATGATGATAGAAGAATGAAGAAGGTAATCATGAAGGAGATTGTAAAATGACAAGAAAACTCTCGTGCTTGGCATGTGACTGGATTTAACGGAGTCTTTTAACGTTCGTTAGAAATAAGGACTACATCAGCAACATTAACATATCACGAGGATGAAATCCGTCAAAAAAACCACAGGGATTAAATCCGTCATTTGTGGCTATCTTTTAATGACGAATTATTATTTGGTGACTAATAATGTTATTTATAGTGACGAGAAGTAACCAATCTATTTTGATCACTATCTTAATTTATTGTTATTAGTTACCAATAACTCTCGTGACTAAAGTTCTTTTTTATCGTAATGGAAGCACTGGCGGAAGTAGAAATTTTTTACACCGGAGGCGAACTTTTTTTAAAAGCGTACCAATTATTTTTTGTAAAATATGGAGGTTTTGGATAAAATATAGAGGTTTTTGGGCAAAATACGGAGGCTTTTGGTGCAAAAAATTGAGACTTTTTGACAAAAAAAGTTCTACTTGAACCAAAATCGAAAAATCCAAAATTTTTTCAATAAACATTACAAATTCATTGGGGGCGGGCGCCCCGTCGTACCCCGTATATTATCGCCTATGTGGAAGTCCAATCTATAGTTTCTATTAAAATCCTATAATGATGATGTCATTATTAGGCTAATTTCTTTTTAAAAGAAAATCAAAAAACAAAAGAAAAAAAATCTAAGCATGATGGGTGATGTGTAACAACCCGACTTTTTCCGTTTACTATCGTTAATTGTCCGTTAAGTATTTAACAGTGGTTACGTAGATTTGTGTGTTTAATAGAATTAAATACATACTTATTAGAGAAATGTTTGAATTAATATGTTACATTAATTTACGAACTTATTTCGGTTAGCGAAATAACTAGAAAATGTTACGATTAAGTTTATCATCTAAAAAGCTTTTCAGTTTACGGAACTCAGAAAAACGATACAATAATTATTTTCGATAATTATTGACTTTAAGAAAATTATTTTTTAATTTATTATTTATTTAATGAATTAAACTTGGTGATTGCGTTTCAACGACTAGTTAACGTTCCGGAGACCCGGTACGGTTAACGGCATTCGAAACGGACCACGCGCGTACAAGCAATTAAGTAAAACGAGCTCAATGACCCCCCTAGAAGGACAATCGGCCGAACCCCCCTCCCCATTCCCTTAGTGGACTTAAGCTTGACTTGTTGGGTCATTAGTATGGGATTTAGGGCCTAATGGGATATAAAAGGAAAAATTAGATAAAGAAGCCTCATTCCCTACAAGTGCTAGTCGACTTTTGCTCTCTTCCCTCTCCCCTTTGGCTGTCGATCACCACCACACCACCATCATCACCAAAACTCAAAATTTGATCAAGTCTTAAACACGAACGTTGTTCTACGCATCGTTCTCTACGCGATAGTATAAGCAATTTGATCGTTTGAGGTATAATTGTTAACCCTAAGTTTATTAATTCAGTTTTTTGTTCAATTACATAGTGTATTAGAGTCTAGTGCTCAATTAATGGTGTCTAGTGTTGTTAATTGTTGATTGATTGCGTAATTAACGTTGTATGTTCGAAAAATAAATTTGTATTTTAATAATATGCTTTAATTGACATGAGATCTGAATTTGTAATATGTTTAATTAGAAAGATATCAATTTTTTTTTAATTTTAGACTCCGATTTTGCGTGATTTCGTTATCGTATGCTTAAGATATGCTTAATCGAAGTTTTCGTTAGGGTTTGCATGATATCCGAATTTTCTGAGTTGCATGCTTTGTGTTTTAGCTTATATAAAGTATACTACTGTATTCCTTGTGAAAATTTATGCAATTTAGACTAAAGATTTGCGTCAAAAGGTTATGTAATGCTCCCGTTATGTCAAAACGAAGATTTGGTTTTTAAAGAGAGCTGAATCGTTTTTCAAAGTTACATAAAAATTTCTAGAGTGAACTAGGAATTGATTTAGACTTTGATCTTCTGGGATATGTTATTTTAAGTGTTCCTTGACATGTTTCATTTGTATGCGAACTTGAGAGAACGTGATTTTCCATGAGATATATGCTCGTCTTTGTGATGTGTCCGGTTGATGTTCAAAAACTGTTGAGTCTAAATATGTTTTGCGAAACTGTACAAATTGGCTAAAGCAATGCTTCTAATTATTTTATCACCAAAACTGTGAGATGTTTTGAGATGACACCAATTGGCCGTTCTTCAACATCTATTTTATATATTTTATGAAAAATGTTAAAAACTGACGCGCGGGCAGAATTTTCTGTAATGAACTATGAATTGATCCTTTCTGATTTTGGACTTTTATTTATCGTATGAGGCTTTGGATGGAATTTTTGGAATCTATTTTAAGTGTAGTTAAGATCTGGAGTTGGTCATGAATTAATGATTTATGTGCTATGAGCTATAGTAGGATCTTTCTACGACGTACGAATTTCTAAGACGTGCTTTAAGGTGCAAATGTGCAATATGCTTAATTATGACTTGTAAAGTGATACTTGACCTAGGTTTGACTTATTGATTATGTTTGCATGACCTACTGAGATGTTTGACTTTAGTTGACCACTTTGACCGAGTTGACTTTAGAGTTGACTTTGGTTGACTTTTGTTGACTTGCTTGGATTAGTTGACTTTTACTTGTTCGTTGAATCAGTCTGAGCACTAGGACTTTGCGTACACTATGGGTTGACGAAGTTTGACCTATTAGTGTATACTTAAGATGATTTACTTGATTAGGTTTCGTTGTTCAGTCGAGAGTTTCGACAACAGTACGATTTGCTAAGATCTTTACGAGTGCTTTTGCTAAGGTGAGTCTACAGTCCCTACTATGTTTTTACAGGGATGAGATGCATGCTTTTTACAAATGTTTTACGTGTTTGGCACAAGTAACTTACCAAGAATATACATATGAGTTCAGATCAAAAATCGCTTAGCTTGATTATATTAGTTACTTTGTAAGCTCGACTTTATAGGGACGGTACCGTTAGGTTTGACAAACCTCACCGCAACATCAAACAGGTGCTTATATAGTTGTTACTCGTACACTTGATCGGTGTATCGCCAGTATAGGGTAAACTAAAGACGTGTGCTCGGCTCACGCAAAGGTTAAAGCTTTATAATCAAGTGCTCATGATAATGTATACTTTTCCTATGATGTTTTCTAAGAAAAATCTTGTGGCCTAACTTAAGAATTGATTTACTAAACTTGTAGATTCACTCAACATTTTCGTTGACGTTTTGCATGTTTCATCTCAGGTACATAGAGCTAGTGCTTCCGCTTAATTGTAGTTATATGCTGTTTGCTACTAGAACTGGACGGCGTCCAGCATGTTTATCATTTTCATTTCAAGAACAAATATTCGCATTTAAACAGTTTTCTTTTAAGATGTTTGGGGTTCATTTACATTAGTCATTGACGTCAAATGTTTCCAGTGACATTTTCTTTAATAAATGACTTTGTTTTAATGATTAATGCGAATACTTTTCGGAAACGTCTCATATAAAGGGCGTGATCGCTAAACTGTGGGACCAGGAGTTAATACTTCGTTAGTGGATTCTGACGGGGTATTACATTTGGTATCAGAGCATATCGGTTACCTAGGACTAGGCTGCATTAGAGAGTCGAACGTTAGGACAACTAGTGCGTCTAGACTGTAACCTTAGACTTGTTAAGTTACATGAACCCTAGTTAAATAAATTACTATGTTACTTGGTATCTATTATGGCATGATTACTAAGTGACTAACTTGTGTTTTCTTTTCGTGCTAGATGACTTCTTCTAATCCTATCATTCTTACCGAATCCGACACGGAATCCGAGGAAACTGTGCAAGCGCAAGGGAATACGATACTCGAGTTTGTGGATGATACCGAATCGGAACCTGAGATGGAAACCGAGCATGAGAATGAGCCTAAAGGAAAGGAACCGACAGAGGATTCCGAGGAAGAATCGGAACCCGAATCTGAATTCGAACCTGATGTACCCGATTCACCCCAGTCACCTGTTGTTAAACCCGACTATGTTAACCCCTATGGACCGAGAGTCCACTGTAGGACACCAAAAGGACCTGCTCGAGGCAACAACCCATTTTGTAAGAGTTTTCGCTACGATAATCAGTCACTAAATATGTGTCAACGTTACCATCCCTATGACGCTTCTACATCTACTTCTAAACATAGTACCTCTACTGCTGCTGCTAATGACAACAACCCTAGTGACCTCACGTTGCGAGTCGAAAATTTGGAGAAAATGGTCAAGTACTTGTTGAAGGAACTCCAGAAACGCAAATAGATATCGCTTGACTAGACTTGTTCCACGCTATTAAACATTATTTGATTATTATTGTTTATTATATGATGTTCGCGCATACATTGTTAGATGTGGCTTTACTTATGTGGTTTTTCTTGTGACATGAGAAATATGTTACTTTCATTGGTTATACAAGAATCTTGAACGAAAAGTTTATTTCTTTAAGTGTTGGTTTATTAATGACGATTTATGGTTAGTGTTGCTACTACTATTGCTAATTAGTGATAATGTTACTAGTGTACATTGTTCTTACTACTGCTACTACTAAACGCTATATATCGCTATTACATATCACTAGTACTACTAAAATTGCTATGATTTAATATTAGTTACTATGCATCGTTCCGTTGCTAGTACATTTTATACGTCGATTTCATTGACACTAACCGAATGTGTTATCTTGACCAGAAAGATAATGCCGCCCAAGCCAGTTTTCCAAGCTGATGTTCGTCGGTGGATTTTCGAAGGATTAACCGAGGCTGTGGCAGAACTCCGAAACGGAACAAATAGTAACAATATGAACGCTACGAATCAGCGAAACCAAGATGCGACTAATACTCAAAACAATGGACAAGTAGGGTGTACGTACAAGACTTTCTTGAGTTGTGAACCACACTCGTTTAATGGAAATGGAACAACAATAATAATAACT
Source organism: Rutidosis leptorrhynchoides (assembly GCF_046630445.1). NCBI lineage: Eukaryota > Viridiplantae > Streptophyta > Magnoliopsida > Asterales > Asteraceae > Rutidosis > Rutidosis leptorrhynchoides. Next base: position 45,813,032 of record NC_092335.1, on the reverse strand, counting down.
CGAGGAAGAATTACAATCAGCAACCCTTTAAGAAAAAAGATACTGCTAAGAGTAATGGTGCAACCCCAAATGCTAATTCTGGTTATAAGGGAAAGTTCCAGTTGTGTGCTAAGTGTAATAGGCATCATCCGGGGGATTTTTTGAAAAGGTGTGATAAGTGCAAGAAGAGTGGACATTTGGCTGCCGAGTGTAAAGCTGGTACGAATGTGTGCTATGGGTGCGAAAAAGAAGGTCATTTCCGGAAGGATTGCCCAACTGCTAGTAAGACTAATGAACCTGCAAGAGGAAGGGCTTTTAACATTAACTTCAGTGAAGCTCGTGATGATCCTAAGCTAGTCACGGGTACGTTTCTTCTCGATAATCAACATATTTATGTACTTTTCGATTTCAGAGCTGATAGAAACTTTGTGTCTAGAGATTGTTGCCATAATCTTAAGAATACTGTATCGTCATTAGAAAACTTATATTCTATAGAGCCAGGAAATGGTAATCTAATGAGTACGGATAAGGTTTACCGTGATTGTACTTTGACTTTGGCTGGAATGTCATTTAAGATAGATGTGATACCGATTAAGCTAGGAAGTTTCGACCTTGTGGTTGGAATGGACTGGTTAGCCGAGAATAGGGCCTGCATTGTTTGTCATCAGAAAGCGATTCACATTCCTGTTACTGAAGGTGAACCTTTAATGGTGTATGGAGAGCGAAGCAATACGCCGTTACATTTTGTTAACTGTTTGAACTTTGAAGGCGCAAAAACCCATGAGAAAGGGTTGTCTTGCTATGCTGGTTCACGTGAGCAAAACTGAATCTGAAGGCAAGAAACTTGAAGATGTGCCCATTGTTAGAGAATTTTCCAACGTGTTTCCAGATGAGTTACCCGGTTTACCACCGCATAGAGATGTAGAGTTCCAGATTGATTTAGTTCCTGGAGCGGCACCAGTAGTGCGTACACCGTATAGACTTGCACCACCCGAATTACAAGAGTTATCTAGTCAACTGCAAGAGCTTTTAGATAAAGGATTCATTCGACCGAGCTCGTCACCGTGGGGAGCTCTAGTACTGTTTGTGAAGAAGAAGGATGGATCTATGAGACTCTGTATCGATTATAGAGAGTTGAATAAGTTGACTATCAAGAATACATATCCGTTGCCGAGGATTGATGACTTGTTTGTTCAATTGCAAGGATCGGCATGTTATTCTAAGATCGATCTAAGGTCAGGTTATCATCAAATGAGAGTGAAGGAAGCAGATATACCGAAGACAGCATTTAGGACACGCTATGGTCATCATGAATTTACCGTAATGCCGTTTGGATTGACGAACGCACCGGCTGTATTCATGGATCTCATGAACCGTGTGTGTAAGCCATATCTAGACAAGTTTGTTATAGTGTTTATCAATGATATATTGGTATATTCTAAAAATGATAAAGAACATGAACAACATCTTCGTTTGTTACTAGAGATGCTCAGGAAGGATCAGTTGTACGCGAAATTTTCGAAGTGTGACTTTTGGTTGCGAGAAGTGCAATTTTTGGGTCATATCGTAGGTGTCAATGGTATCCAAGTTGATCCTGCGAAGATAGAGACGGTAAAGAAATGGGAGACTCCTAAGTCTCCAACGCAGATACGACAATTTTTAGGTCTTGCTGGTTATTATAGATAATTCATTGAGGGATTTTCTATTATTGCCCGACCGTTAACATCATTGACTCATAAGGGTAAGAAGTATGAATGGACAGAGTTGCATGAAGCTGTATTTCAGTTGTTAAAAGAGAAGTTAAAGACTGCGCCGATTTTGTCTTTACTCGAAGGAACCGAGGATTTCGTAGTCTACTGCGATGCTTCACGGCAAGCTTTTAGTTGCATGTTGATGCAACATATGAAAGTGATTGCATATGCATCCCGACAATTGAAGATACATGAGTTAAATTATACGACTCACGATTTAGAACTTGGTGCTTTAGTTTTTGCACTGAAGATGTGGAGACACTATCTGTATGGTACTAAGTTCACAGTATTCATTGATCACAAGAGTTTGCAGCATATTTTCGATCAGAAACAGCTTAATATGAGACAGAGACGTTGGATTAAATTGTTGAACGATTACGATTGCGACATTAGCTATCATCCTGGTAAGGCTAATGTAGTGGCAGATGCTTTGAGTAGGAAGGAGAGAGTTAAGCCTATTCGAGTTAGAGCATTAAACTTGACTATTCGAAGGAACCTTACTTCTCAGATACGTGACGCACAGCTAGAGGCATTGAAAGAAGAGAACGTTGCTACCGAATCACTTCGAGGAATTGATAAGAAGTTTGTTACTCGAGATGATGGAACCCGTTATTTTATTGACAAAATATGGGTACCGAAGTTTAACGGATTAAGGGAACTAGTGCTAGAAGAGGCACACAAGATGAGGTATTCTATTCACCCTGGATCCGACAAGTTGTACCAAGATCTTAAGGCACTGTATTGGTGGCCTAATATGAAGGCTGATATCGCTACCTATGTTGGTAAATGTTTGACTTGTGCTAAAGTTAAGGCAGAGCATCAGAAACCGTCAGGATTGTTGACGCAGCTAGAGATTCCATTAGGGAAGTGGGAGAATATTACTATGGATTTTATCACTAAATTGCCTAAAACGGTAGGAGGTTATGATACGATTTGGGTTATCGTTGATCGTCTTACGAAGTCAGCTCATTTTCTAACGATTAAGGAAACGGATAAGATAGAGAGGTAGGCGTAGATCTGCATAAAGGAAGTAGTTTCATGACATGGAGTGCCGTTATCCATTATTTCCGACAGAGATAGTAGATTTACATCTAGATTTTGGCAAGCTTTGCAAGATGCCATGGGAACTCGTTTAGACATGAGTACAGCCTACCATCCACAGACTGATGGGCAAAGTGAGAGAACCATTCAGACACTAGAAGACATGTTAAGAGCGTGTGTGATTGATTTTGGAATTGGATAGGATAGACATCCAGCGTTAGTAGAGTTTTCCTATAACAATAGTTATCACGCGAGTATAAAGGCAGCGCCTTTTGAAGCATTGTATGGCAGAAAGTGCAGATCACCTATATGTTGGACTGAGTTAGGAATTAGTCAGTTAACTGGTCCTGACATTGTACATGAAACGACTGAGAAAATCGTGCGGATTCGAGAAAGAATGAAAATAGCACGAGATCGTCAAAAGAGCTATGCAGATCTTAAAAAGAAAGATTTGGAATTTCAGGTTGGAGACAAGGTTATGCTCAAAGTGTCACCCTAGAAGGGTGTAGTGCGCTTTGGTAAGAGAGGAAAGTTAAGTCCGAGGTATATTGGACCGTTTGAGATTACCGAATGAATTGGACCGGTAGTATATAGATTGAAACTACCGCAGGAACTTAGCGAGATTCACGATACTTTTCATGTTTCCAATTTGAAGAGGTGCTTATCAGATGAAAGCTTGGTGATTCCTTTAGACGAAGTGCAAGTTGATCCTAAGCTTAATTTCATTGAAGAACCTGCTGAGATTATGGATCGCGAGATTAAGCAACTGAAGCAAAGCAGAATTCCGCTTGTTAAAGTTAGATGGAATGCCCGTATAGGACCAGAATTCACATGGGAGTGTGAAGATCAGATGAGACTTAAGTATCCGCAACTGTTTCCCGAGGAGACAACTACGGCGAATGACCACTAAAATTTCGGGACGAAATTTTTCATAACAGGTGGGTAATGTAACAACCCGAATTTTTCCGTTTACTATCGTTAATTATCCGTTAAGTATTTAACGGTGGTTACGTAGATTTGTGTATTTAATAGAATTAAATACATACTTATTAGAGAAATGTTTGAATTAATATATTATATTAATTTACGAACTTATTTCGGTTAGCGAAATAACTAGAAAATGTTACGATTAAGTTTATCGTCTAGAAAGCTTTTCAGTTTACGGAACTCAGAAAAACGACACAATAATTATTTTCGATAATTATTGACTTTAAGAAAATTATTTTTTAATTTATTATTTATTTAATGAATTAAACTCGTTGATTGCGTTTCAACGACTAGTTAACGTTCCGAAGACCCGGTACGGTTAACGACATTCGAAACGGACCATGCGCGTACAAGCAATTAAGCAAAACGAGCCCAATGACCTCCCTAGAAGGGCCATCTGCCGAACCCCCCTCCCCATTCCCTTAGTGGACTTAAGCTTGACTTGTTGGGTCATTAGTATGGGATTTAGGGCCTAATGGGATATAAAAGGAAAAATTAGAGAAAGAACCCTCATTCCCCACAAGTGGTAGTCGACTTTTGCTCTCTTACCTCTCCCCTTTGGCCGTCGATCACCACCACACCACCATCATCACCAAAACTCAAAATTTGATCAAGTCTTAAACACGAACGTTGTTCTACGCATCGTTCTCTACGCGATAGTATAAGCAATTTGATCGTTTGAGGTATAATTGTTAACCCTAAGTTTATTAATTCATTTTTTTTGTTCAATTACATAGTGTATTAAAGTCTAGTGCTCAATTAATGGTGTCTAGTGTTGTTAATTATTGATTGATTGCGTAATTAACGTTGTACGTTCGAAAAATGAATTTGTATTTTAATAATCTGATTTAATTGACATGAGATCTGATTTTTTAATATGTTTAATTAGAAAGATATCGAAAAGTTATTAATTTTAGACTCCGATTTTGCGTGATTTCGTTATCGTATGCTTAAGATATGCTTAATCGAAGTTTTCGTTAGGGTTTGCATGATATCCGAATTTTCTGAGTTGCATGCTTTGTGGTTTAGCTTATATAAAGTATACTACTATATTCCTTGTGAAAATTTATGCAATTTAGACTAAAGATTTGCTTAAAAAGGTTATGTAATGCTCCCGTTATGTCAAAACGAAGATTTGGTTTTTAAAGAGAGCTGAATCGTTTTTCAAAGTTACATAAAAATTCTAGAGTGAACTAGGAAATGATTTAGACTTTGAACTTCTGGGATATGTTAGTTTAAGTGTTCCTTGTCATGTTTCATTTGTATGTGAACTTGCAAGAACGTGATTTGCCATGAGATATATGCTCTTCTTTGTGATGTGTCCGGTTGATGTTCAAAAACTATTGAGTCTGTAATGTTTTGATAAAATGTACAAATTGGCTAAATAAATGCTTCTGATTATTTTATAAATTAAACTTTGAGATGTTTTGAGATGATACCAATTGACCGTTCGTTAAAATATATTTCCTATATTTTATGAAAAATGTTTAAAAACTGACGCGCGGGCAGAAATTTCTGTAATGAACTATGAATTGATCCTTTCTGATATTGGACTTTTATTTATCGTATGAGGCTTTGGCCGGACTTTTTGGAATAAATTTTAAGTGTAGTTAAGATCTGGAGTTGGTCATGAATTAATGATTTATGTTCTATGAGCTATAGTAGGATCTTTCTACGACGTACGAATTTCTAAGACGTGCTTTAAAGTGCAAATGTGCAATATGCTTAATTATGACTTGTAAAGTGATACTTGACCTAGGTTTGACTTATTGATTATGTTTACATGACCTACTAAGATGTTTGACTTTAGTTGACTACTTTAACCGAGTTGACTTTAGGGTTGACTTTGGTTGACTTTTGTTGACTTGCTTGGATTAGTTGACTTTTACTTGTTCGTTGAGTCAGTCTGAGCACTAGGACTTTGCATACACTATGGGTTGACAAAGTTTGACCTATTAGTGTATACTTAAGATGATTTACTTGATTAGGTTGCGTTGTTCAGTCGAGAGTTTCGACAACAGTACGATTTGCTAAGATCTTTACGAGTGCTTTTGCTAAGGTGAGTCTACAGTCCCTAATATGTTTTTACAGGGATGAGATGCATGCTTTTTACAAATGTTTTACGTATTTGGCACTGATGTTCGTAATCGTGTCCTTTTATTTTGATCGGATTTGAATTGAAATTATTACACGAATTGGTTGTGATTATATGGCGTTTTTATGATTTAGGATTGATTTCACACATATAGGCAACTTTGTCCTATCCGTGTAGTAATAGTTCGTTGGTAAATCCGGTTCGTTCCACAGGGAGATGGAGTTTTCAAGGCTTTAATCGCTAAAAGTTAAACTTATTTAAAAGGGGGATTTTGGATTAGGGTTTACTACTTAATTGAACGGAATTTAAATTTAACTAAAACGAAATAACTAAATTAACGACAATAAAAATACAATTTAACTAATTTGACAAAATAGAAGAAATAAGGTTTTTCATGGCAATATAGCAAAATAGTAAAAAGTAATTAAAATTTACTATATGGTAAAAAGTGAAATTGATGAGATTTTAAAATAAGGTAAAGTAGTGGCTACTAAAATATGTCCCCTCTGGATTATGGATTGTTTTTAAGTACGGTTACGATGTTTTAATATATATCCTTATATTTTATCTCCCGATTTATAAAGATTTAACTAACTAAAATTAAATCTAACTTTCGTTAGATCTCGTTTTAGCGAATTAAATTATACCCCGACTATTCAAATTGAGATTTAATCCAGTTTTAACTTTCGTTAAAACCAAAATTATAACGGTCTTCCTTTTTTATAATTACACGATTATATAAACTATAATATTACCCAAACCACCGAATCACACTTCTAAATTGTTTTCAATAATTTATCCATATGTCCGTCTAGATCACCGAGGTGTTGAAGCATAATTTATGTAAATTTATTGCACTTTCGCTTATTAATTTAATAAATTATGTGATAGGGGTGAAAATATTAAATTATATAACAATGGGTCGGTGATTAAACTTAATGTTAAAAATAGTCAAAGTTACATCATAATATTATAATATAGTTCAATCCATTCGTCCAGAGGTTCTACATTTTAGTCACCACTATGGGTATTTAGTTGGACATTATAACGGCATAAAAATATAAATTATATAAAGTGGACATGGTAACAATACTAATAATAATAAACGATAACAATAATAAATAATAAATAACGATAATAACGACGATAATAATATTACGATAACAATAAAAATAACAACAACAATAATAATAATAACGATAGTAATAACAATGATAATAACGATAATAACGATACGTGAAAATAAAGTTGGGACGTGGAGACTTACAGCGAGTTGGAACGGTAAAAAGCGATATTATTAGCGTAGCGGTATACGGACAGAACTCCGACTTAAAACCCGTAAATTAAATGTTACAATACCCTTATTATTAAAATTAACTTAAATTAAAATTATATATATAAATAATATATAAAAAAACAGAGATTTAGAAATGAAATATGAAATATGGTGGTTGGATTCGGCAGAATGCATCGAGTATTTATAGGCCAGTTTTGAATTTTACGGCTCCGCGAGTTCGACACTTTTGTGCCTTACAGCTCCGCGAGTGCGGAGCTTCGGATTCCAGCTCACCAAATTTTTGGCATTTTACTTGTCGACATATTATTAAATATATATAATATATATATATATATATAATTATATATAATTATATAAATATTATATTATATTCTTGTGCATAGTTGACTTGTAATTTTCGCTCCATTGTCTCGTACGTTTACGCTCGGTTTATGTCTCGGTCCCGGTTTCTCGAACGCATTTTTGTATAATTTAATATCGTGTACTTTGCGTTCCGCGACTTGTACTCTTGTCAATTTTTAGACGTTATTCTTCGATAAATTAAACCACTTGGAGTGTAACTTGTACGTTTGAGCATTTTGAACATTTTCATCTTTCAAATCTTCGTTTTTGTCTTTAAATCTTCATTTTCGAGGCGATCTTCGTCTTTCGTCTTCGCACTTATTTATTTAAACGATTACAACTAAAAATAAGGAAATTACAATTAAAACATTACATTTTGGAACGATATTACGACTAAATATATGTTCGTTTGGAGCAATATCAAATATCCCTACACTTGAACGTTGCTTGTCCTCAAACAATATAGAACTTGAAATAAAACAAACTTCACACAAATCACTTCTTTATTCTTCACACTTTATACATCAGTGATTTTGATACAGCGGTATGAACAATGATAGTAACATTTGTGGTTTACAGTCCCACATGACTTATGAAAATTTAGTTCCTTTAAGGAAATTGGATCTTTTTGAAAATATTTGGTCTTTTGAAAATTCAATCTAGCTTTTACCCTAGATAAGTTTTCCGATTTAACCCTTTATCGGTGTTGCAAAATGTTTTGCGGGTGTTGTGGGTTTCAGATTTTAAAATTTTAGCTCAAAACTTGTAGTTTTGTGTCACCCACTTGCTAGCCTTGTATTTGGAAAGCACACATCCAGTTTACTTGTCCCGTATATTACCTTTCAGTAAACTACCGTCCGGTTGTAAAGGAAAGCGATGAACAAGCAACTGTTAAGGCAATGTCTAATGACATGCATTTGATTATGGTCCACAACGTGTTGGATGCAATTACTATCCTTTGTAGGAGAAATAGCAAAGATCACCTATAATTTTTCGGTCTGGCACAAGGTCCTGTCTTCGACCATGCTATGCAACCACCGTTCTTACGGTTGACACCCGATTTGGTTCAGGTGACCTAATGAATTCTGATGAATTCTCAGGATTTTATGTTCAATGGTAATGAACGCATTGAAAATAGGTTTTCAGAAAACAAATTGGTTTTAATTTGATCAAAATATTTTCTCGTTCAAGCTCGAGTTTAGATATCATTGAATTCCATGAGTTTGTAATTCTCAATCTTTAAGGTCAATCTCAAGGATTGAGTAATATCATGCTTAAATGCTGATTTTTAATCTTTAAGGAGATTATCCTTTCTGGGGGTCTGATTCATTAGTCTTATCAAGCTAATTTGCACGGCGTCCTCCCCATTTTACGAGACAGATCCTCTCATAGTTAGGATAAGTCTGACCACATGGCGACCCTGTTTGATGCCGAGGTCCGTGGATTTCCAGCTGATTTTCGAGAAAACTTTTCAAGGTTTTTCGTAGACTCTACAACTGGTCTGGATGACAACTTCCTAACCTAAATCAAGAAGCGCGTTTCTTTTTCTAAAGACTTTACTTCATTTTAATGATGGAATTAATTCATCGTGTAGATCCATCTTTTCTTTCATTTATATTACAATTTATCGGGTAAAACAAATTTATACAGCCCAAAGCAAAAGTACCTGCAATAAACTTCGTACAAACATGTGATAACAGTTCATATATATTGACAAATCTCCCCACACTTGGCTTTTTTCATGCGTCTTTTTTATCTTAATAAATAAATTCAAGCGCTTTAGTTGTTTCTCAATTTATGTCCTCTTTTTAGGGTAACAACAATTTCGGCATTAACACCTAGTTTTATCTTTCATAAATATGTATAAACATGATTTTGAATTCATTTAGTTAAAATTTTTTCAAATTTTCACTAAATTTAGAAAATAAGCCTAGTGTATAAACTCGAGAGAATTTATACCCCTCCCAACACTTGAGATCATGCAATGCCCTCATTTGCAATGAAATCAGACAAGATAAAATTAACGAGGGCAATTAGTATAGAAAGGGAGTTAAAACCTCTTAAGCTAAAAAGCCGTAACTTGCGGGATTTTTGTTTAATCTGTTGATGTTGATTTGACCGTTATCCCAAAATTTTCCGTCATCTTTTTCACATGTTTCGTCAAAAATTGGTTGCTTTTGCTGAACTTAGTATCAGTCTTTGAAAATGCATCTTTTACCCTTATTAGTACATAAAATAAACTACAAACATATATACATATTTTTGAAGTTTGGTATATTACCCCACATTAATATAATATATTTGTCATACTTTAGATCAAAAATATTAAAATAATGAAAGCAAAATTTTTTGCCCCGTCCTTGGGTAAAGCAATTTCGGTTCTACGACCTAGTGTTAAACTCACGACGAATTTTAGAAATTGTTTTTTAAACTTAATGAAATAAATTAATTTTTTTTTTAAAAATCACGCAAAACTTATAATTAAAAAGCATATTAATTTTATACAGAACAAAAAAAAAATTTAGAATGCAGGGAGAAGACTAGTTCTTTAGTGTCTACTAGCGGAAAAGACCAATCGGGCTCCACTCTTAAAATAATTTGAAACGTTTTAAGAAGGCGAGTGGTTAGCTAAAATTACCCTGAATTCATTTGTCATTAGGGTAGAATGTGATGTCATCTCTTTCAGTGTTGTTGAACCCTTCATAATAGAATTTAAGTCTGTGACCATTCACATTGAAAATACCACAATTCTTGTCATATAACTCTACGTATCCGGATGGAAATGCTTGTTTTACTTCATACGGTCCCCTCCATCAGGACTTAAGTTTCCCAGGTGAAAACTTAAAATGTGATTGAAAAACTAGAACTTTGTCTCCCGGTTCAAATGCTTTCTTCTCTTTTAAGCGAGCATCGTGCCATTTCTTAGTTCTCTCTTTGTAAGGTCTCGAGTTTTCATACGCTTGAAGTCTTAGCTCGTCTAATTCATGCAATTGTAAGAATCGATTTTCTCCGGCTTCCACAAGGTATGTATTACATTCTTTTAGTGCCCAATATGCCTTGTGTTCAACCTCGACAGGTAGATGACACACCTTACCATATATTAATCAGAAAGGAGTGGTACCAATGGGCGTTTTGAATGCGGTTCTAAATGCCCACAGCACATCATCTAGCTTTCGATGCCAGATTTTTGGATTATTCTTAACCATTCTTTCTAAAATTCGTTTAAGACCTCGATTTGTGTTTTCAACTTGGCCACTCGTTTGAGGGTGGTAAGAGGTTGAGAAACGATGATTAACTCCATACTTTTTAAGCACTTTCTCGAGTAATTTATTTGTAAAATGAGTTTCACGATCACTGATTAATGCTTTTGGAAGCCCGAATCGTGAGAAAAGGTTTTTAAGAAAGCTGATAACAACTCGAGCATCGTTAGTGGGTAGAGCTTTTGCTTCAGCCCATTTAGAAACGTAATCAACTGCTACGAGAATGTATTTGCATTTTTTAGAGGCGGGGAATGGACCCATGAAGTCAATACCCCAAATGTCAAATACTTCGCATACTAGGATGCTTTGTTGTGGCATTTCGTCTCTCTTGGAGATATTTCCAGATCTTTGACAAGCGTCATAGGTTTTCACCATGTTGTAAGAATCTTTGAAAATAGTTGGCCAGTAAAAACCTGAGTCAAAGACCATCTTAGCTGTATAGCTTGGTCCGAAATGTCCGCCAGTTGATCCTTGATGACAGTGCTCCAGAATTTGTTGAGCTTCTTTACCGTATACACATCGACGAATAACTTGATCTGCTCCTATTTGAAAGAGATTAGGGCTTTCCCAGAAGTAAAATTTCAGATCAGGAAAATTTCTTCTTTTACTGATAAGTTTGATTTTTAACAAGAATTCCTGCGGCTAGATAATTGGCAAAGTCCACAAACCATGGAATTTCTTCTTCCGTTTTAATTTTCATTAGGAACTCGTCTGGAAAAGTATCTTGAATAATAGATTCGTCGAGTGATTCTAAGTTAGGATTTTCAAGACGGGACAAGTGATCTGCAGCGAGATTTTCAGCACCCTTTTTATCCTTGATCTTAATGTCGAATTCTTGTAGGAGAAGAATCCAACGAATTAGTCTAGGCTTAGCATTTTGCTTTTTGAATAAGTACTTTAGGGCTGAATGATCGGTATAAACAATTGTTTTAGATAACACCAGGTAAGATCTAAACTTATCGAAAGCAAAAACTATTGCAAGAAGCTCCTTCTCAGTAGTTGTATAATTCAACTGAGCTCTTGTAAGTGTTTTACTTGCATAGTATATTGGTTGAAATTTGTTATCTTGACGTTGACCTAAAACAGCTCCTAGCGCAAAATTACTAGCATCACACATTAGCTCGAAAGGTTTGGACCAGTCGAGTGATACCATAATAGGTGCATTCGTAAGTTTTCCTTTCAGAATAGAGAAAGCATTTAGACACTCTTCGTTGAAATCGAATGTACTGTCTTTCTCAAGAAGTTTAGTCATGGGTCGAGCGATTTTGGAAAAGTCCTTTATGAATCGCCGATAGAATCCCGCATGACCAAGGAAACTACGAATTCCTTTAACATTGGTTGGAGGAGGAAGTTTTGAAATAACGTCTATCTTAGCTTTGTCTACCTCCATTCCAGCTCGAGAAATCTTGTGTCCTAAAACAATGCCTTCCTTCACCATGAAGTGGCATTTCTCCCAGTTTAAAACAAGATTTGATTCTTCACAACAAATTAGCATTCGTTCAAGGTTTGAGAGACATGAGTTGAAGGAGTCTCCAAAAACAGAGAAATCATCCATAAAGACTTCTATACGTTCTTCAATCATGTCATGAAAAATTGCCATCATACACCTTTGGAAGGTGCCTAGTGCGTTGCATAATCCGAATGGCATTCGTCGGTAGGCAAAAGTACCAAATGGACAAGTAAATGTGGTCTTGTCTAGGTCTTTTGGATCAATTGGAATTTGAAAATAACCGGAGAATCCATCAAGGAAACAGTAGTAATCTTTTCCCGCCAAACATTCTAGCATTTGGTCGATAAATGGTAGCGGGAAATGATCTTTCCTTGTAGCGTCGTTTAGATGACGATAGTCTATACAGACTCTCCACCCAGTGACTGTTCTTGTAGGAACGAGTTCGTTCTTATCATTTAGAATAACAGTCATACCTCCTTTCTTGGGTACTACTTGTACAGGACTTACCCACGGGCTATCAGATATAGGGTAAATTAACCCAGCATCAAGTAATTTGATAACCTCTTTTTTGACAACTTCTTTCATGTTAGGGTTTAACCTCCATTTCCTTTGTACCACGGGTTTAAAATCTTCTTCCATTAGAATTTTGTGGGTACAATAAGCAGGGATAATCCCTGGAATATCAGTTGTTTTCCAGGCAATTGCCTTTTTGTGGGTTTTTAAAATAGACATTAACCTACCCTTTTCGTCATCGAAAAGTTTTGATGAAATAATGACAGGTAATTGTGACGTTCCTTGGAGATAAGCATACTCCAAATGTTCCGAGAGTTCTTTAAGTTCCAAGGTGGGTGGTTCTTCCAAGGAAGATTTTATTCGGAACCTATTACCATCGGTAATTTCTTCAAAAGGTTCATCTTCCCCGGAATTTCTTCTTCTACGTATTCTTCATCAGTGACTACCTTCAACAGCTTGTCTAACTCTATATCGACATCAAAATCTTCACCTTCACCCATCGGGGTGAAATTTGAGGTGTCGACATTTAATAGTTCTTGTAGTTCTTCCTCAATACAACAATCAATAATGTCTATTTGGAAACATTCGTCATCAGGAGACATAGGGTGTTTCAAAGCCTTATCTATGTTCAATATAATTCTATCCTCCCCCACACCTAAGCTGAGATTTTTCTCTTTTACGCGCACAATTGCGTCTGCAGTATTTAGAAAAGGGACGCCCTAGAATTAAGGGAACCTTACTATCTTCTTCCATTTTAAGAACAACGAAAACATTAGGAAAGATTAAGTGATTTACTTTAACCGGTAGGTTTTCAGCAATGCTAATAGGATAGTTGTAAGTTCTATCAGCTAATCGTATACACATCCTAGTTGTTTTTAAATCACCTAAGTTCAATTTTAAGTACAAGGAGTGAGGCATAAGGTTAATGCTTGCTCCTAAATCAGCTAATGCATCGTACATTACTGAATCTCCCATTAGACAAGGAATGATGAAACTTCCAGGATCTCCAAGTTTTGGTGGCAAATTTTTTTTTTGCAAAATTACCGAGCATTCCTCATTAAGGAATGTGGTTGAAACTTCTGCATATTTTTCTTTGTCTGCTATAAGATCTTTGATAAACCTTCCATAATTCGGCATACCCGCAAGAACATCTACAAGCGGTACATTTATACAAATTTGCTTAATCATTTCAGCAAACTTGTTGTATTGTGCTTGTAATTTATCTTTCTTCAAACGTTGTGGATATGGAATTGGAGGTTTGTATACCTTCAATGGTGGTTGATTTTGAGTCTTTGGTGCACTTGTGGTTGGCATCGTATTTTCTTCCACCACATGTTCGTTTTCTTGTGAAACATGAATAGGAGTGAGAGGCTTTGGAATCTCTGGGTTAATGGTTAACCCAGTTCGCGTAGTGATTGAATTAACTTGTGAAATATTACTTGAATTTTGAGTTTCCTTACCCTTAAGGTTTGGTTGCGTGTTTGATGGTAAAGTTGTAACATCCGTGTTACATCCGTCCCACATCGGTTGGAGAGGGGAACGAAGCATGCCTTATAAGGGTGTAGAGACCTTTCCTAGCATGACGCGTTTTGGGACCACAAGCGCAGCAGATCCCATGAGAACTCTGCAGTTAAGCGTGCTCATGCGAGAGTACTACCAGGATGGGTGACCTCCTGGAAAAAGTGATCGTCGTGTTTGGTCGCCAAGAAAAATCCGTGAGCAACCTACGGGGGAGACAAGGGTACGTCCCTATCTCTGCAAAGCGGACAATATCATGCTACGGGGAACGTTTTACCTGGGGTGTTACAGATGGTATCAGAGCCAGGCCCCATACCAAACGTGTACAGCGAGGACGCTGTGTCCCATTAGGGGGGAGGATTCTAACATCTGTGTTACATCCGTCCCACATCTGTTGGAGAGGGGAACGAAGCATGCCTTATAAGGGTGTGGAGACCTTTCCTAGCATGACGCGTTTTGGGACCACAAGCGCAGCAGATCCCATGAGAACTCTGCAGTTAAGCGTGCTCATGCGAGAGTACTACCAGGATGGGTGACCTCCTAGAAAAGTGCTCGTCGTGTTTGGTCGGCAAGAAAAATTCGTGAGCAACCTACGGGGGAGACAAGGGTACGTCCCTATCTCTGCAAAGCGGACAATATCATGCTACGGGGAACGTTTTACCTGGGGTGTTACAAAAGTTCCCGATTGCCTTTCAGCAAGCAATTGGGATATTCTTCCCATATCTCTTTCAAGGTTTTGAATTGAAGCTTGATGATTCCTTTGTACTTGCTCGTTTTCTGTTTAGGATTGATGAAGTTGTCTCTTCACTTGCTCATTCGTTTCTTATTGACTTTTGACAAAATTCATCATAACTTCTTCAAAGTTAGATTTCTTCTCTACTGGTTGCGTGTTATGATTTTGTTGTTGATATGGTAATTGAGGTAACAGTTGTTGTTGTTGGAAATTTTGTTGAGGTGGAAATGGAGGTTGGTTTCTATTTAAAAAACCAGGTGGTCCATTTCTTTGAAAAGCAAAATTCTTCGGGTTTTGATATCCTGGGTTTGCAGGTTGATAATTAGAATTCCCTCCTTGAAAATTGCCTTGTCTTTGATTGGCCATAAAATTAGCTTGTGCTACTGAGTTCATTGGCCGATCATTGATATCACAAACTTTCGTGAAATGTGGCTGTCCACAGATTTCACAGCCTACTTGCAATGCTAAAACTGTTGAATTTAGTTTCTCTATTTCTCTTCCAAACTTTTTGAATTGATTTGACAGTAAAGCTATGGTTGTGTTGTTGTCTTCATATTCTTCAAGGCTTGCCACCGTCCTTCTAGGTAGTTGATCTCTAGATGGTGTCCATTCAAAAGTGTGAACTGTCATGTCTTCTAACATGTCATACGCTTGATTTGGTGATTTGAACATAAATACTCCTCCAGCGGAGGAATCTAATATACCACGAGTATGTTCATCAATACCACGATAAAAAGTTTGTACTATTTGCCCTTTTTGCAATCCGTGTTACGGACAATTTCATCTTTCCCATGCATGAACTGTCATGTATTCTAACATTCTTTTTAATCTTTCCCATGCATCATAAAGAGTTTCATCAATATAACACGAGTATGTTCATCAATACCACGATAAAAAGTTTGTACTATTTGCCCTTTTTGCAATCCGTGTTGCGGACAATTTCATCGCTACCACGGTGTCCATTCAAAAGTATGAACTGTCATGTCTTCTAACATTCTTTTTAATCTTTCCCATGCATCATAAAGAGTTTCATCCGCCTTTTGTTTAAAAGTGGTGATTTCAGTTCTAAGTCTTTCAGCTTTTGCCGGTGGGAAAAATCGGGTAATGAATTTTTCTCTTAATTCATTAGAAGTTGTGATAGAATCAGGTTTTGATGCTTTCAACCATGCTTTTGCGTCTCCGATTAACGAGTATGGAAAAGTTCTTAACTTAAATGCATCTGAAGAAACATCTTTGTTTTTGTACAGTTCACATAAATCTTCAAAAGCTTCTAAATGTTCTATCGGATTATTATTAAGTCTTCCGTCGAATTGGTTTTCACGTACCATGTGCATAAACTGCCCCTTAACTTCCCAGTTTTCAGCCTCAATTTCAGGTCTTCTTATAGGTGCAAGTGCGAGAGGGGGAACAGTTTGTCTGGTATTCCACATCGGTAGATCATTTGGATCAGGTGTTACTTCAGCCATTTCTTCTTTAATGACGATGGTTTCTGGTTCAGTTTAGATTTCTGGTTGACCACTAGTGTTTCCTACTTGGTTTTTTGATATTTTTTGGTGTTTTCGGTTTACTAGTACTACCTAATTTTTTTTGTTTTTCTTGTTTTAATCTTTTGTTCAAGTTTCTTTCAGGCTCTGGATTAAGTGCAACGAGTTTAGGATTTCCTGAACGAGTCATACAATTACAAAATTGTATGTAGTCTTGAAGGATTTATTCACTAAGTGTATAAACATTGAACTTTCTTGAAAATGAATTTTCACGAAAGGATCGAATAACATAAAAATAATGAAAAAAATCTTTAAACAAACAGATTTTTCTTCTGATTTTGCTCACATTTCGAATAGCCAAAAGATGCAGCAGAGGGGCAGGATTCGTTTGGTCCCCAATATAATTGAGTACTGTTTGGCTCCAATAACCCAGTCCACGTACAAATCCAACTATTACTACGAATCAGAAAAATTATCTATTTATTTAACTGCCAACTTCCCCGGCAGCGGCGCCAAAAAGTTGATGTTCGTGATCGTGTCCTTTTATTTTGATCGGATTTGGATTGAAATTATTACATGAATTGGTTGTGATTATATGGCGTTTTTATGATTTAGGATTGATTTCACACATATAGGCAACTTTGTCCTATCCGTGTAGTAATAGTTCGTTGGTAAATCCGGATCGTTTCACAGGGAGATGGAGTTTTCAAGGCTTTAATCGCTAAAAGTTAAACTTATTTAAAAGGGGGATTTTGGATTAGGGTTTACTACTTAATTGAACGTAATTTAAATTTAACTAAAACGAAATAACTAAATTAACGACAATAAAATTACAATTTAACTAATTTGACAAAATAGAAGAAATAAGGTTTTTCATGGCAATATAGCATAATAGTAAAAAGTAATTAAAATTTACTATATGGTAAAAAGTGAAATTGATGAGATTTTAAAATAAGGTAAAGTAGTGGCTACTAAAATATGTCCCATCTGAATTATGGATTGTTTTTAAGTCCGGTTACGATGTTTTAATATATATCCTTATATTTTGTCTTCCGATTTATAAAGATTTAACTAACTAAAATTAAATCTAACTTTCGTTAGATCTCGTTTTAGCGAATTAAATTATACCCCGACTATTCAAATTGAGATTTAATCCAGTTTTAACTTTCGTTAAAACCAAAATTATAACGGTCTTCCTTTTTTTTATAATTACACGATTATATAAACTATAATATTACCCAAACCACCGAATCACACTTCTAAATTGTTGTCAATAATTTGTCCATATGTCCGTCTAGATCACCGAGGTGTTGAAGCATAATTTATGTAAATTTAATGCACTTTCGCTTATTAATTTAATAAATTATGTGATAGGGGTGAAAATATTAAATTATATAATAATGGGTCGGTGATTAAACTTAATGTTAAAAATAGTCAAAATTACATCATAATATTATAATATAGTTCAATCCATTCGTCCAGAGGTTCTACATTTTAGTCACCACTATGGGTATTTAGTTGGACATTATAACGGCATAAAAATATAAATTATATAAAGTGGACATGGTAACAATACTAAGAATAATAAACGATAACAATAATAAATAATAAATAACGATAATAACGACGATAATAA
Source organism: Rutidosis leptorrhynchoides (assembly GCF_046630445.1). NCBI lineage: Eukaryota > Viridiplantae > Streptophyta > Magnoliopsida > Asterales > Asteraceae > Rutidosis > Rutidosis leptorrhynchoides. Next base: position 45,794,946 of record NC_092335.1, on the reverse strand, counting down.
TATTACGATAACAATAAAAATAACTACTATAAGAATAATAGAGGTGTACTAGGAAATAGTATTATTTTTACAACGAAATACTATTAAATACGATACAATTTTACACAAGATATTTATTTATTTATAGAATGGATATACCTAAACCTTGCTACAACACTTATAGGCAGTGTACCTAATCGTACAGTAGTGTAGTTTTTAGTAAGTCCGGTTCGTTCCACAGGGATACACTTAAACAAGCTTAACGCTATATTAGTTTAACTTATAAAAATACAAATATATATAAGTAATATTATTATTATAAAAAGGGGGTTTTTACCGTTTAATGACCGGTTTGCCAATTTTTAAAATTTTAGTCGCAGTTAAAACCTAATGTAAAATATTAAATAAATAAAAAGACTTAATTTAAAGCGTAAAGTAAATAACGATAATGAAATTGCGATAAATAAAAGTGCGATAATTAAAAAGTACGATAATTAAAAGTGCAATTAAATATAATGACAATAAATAAAAGAGCGATAATTAGAAGTGCAATTAAATATGAAAATAAAGGAATTATGCTTATTTAAACTCCCGTAATCATAATGTTTAACGTGTTGATTTTAGTTTATTCCCATGGGTTAATTGTCCTTTGTCCTGGATTATTCGATATGTCTATACGGATTTGTCCATAATAGTCTATCAGGCATAAATATAAAGTGGGAAAGTCTTCGTCAAATTATTCTTATTCCCGAAGTCAAATATTACAACTAATTGGGGATTCGAATTATAACAAGGTCTTAATACTTTGTTTAATGAATACACCAGGTTATCGACTGCGTGTAAACCAAGGTTTTACTACTTTGTTAACAATTACACCAATTACCCTTGAATGTAATCCACCCCTATTTCAACAAGTCTATTAACTATTAATCCAGTTCCGTGTCCGGTAAAATGAACAATTATTGGTATTTATAGATATCCCGCCCACCGTACCCAGTCAAGCGTATGTGGTTATATATAAATACGTCAAATTATAAGTCTATATATTAAATTAACGAGGTATCGTTTAGTTAATATAAAACCCATTAATAGCCCATAGTCTGATTTCCACAAGTGTCGTTCTTTTGTCCAAACCCCAATTATGGTATAAAGCCCAATTACCCAATCTTAATATTTTTAGCCCAACATCATGATTACTTCGTCTTAAATAAGCATAATAATAACTTAGCTATGAGACATTAAATTAAAAAGGTTGAACATAACTTACAATGATTAAAAATAGCGTAGCGTTACACGGACAGAATTTCGACTTACACCCTTACAACATTCGCTAACATACCCTTATTATTAGAATTTAAAATTAAAATATAAATATATATATATATATATATATATATATATCGTATGATAGAGAGAAAGAAAAAGATGTGTTTATGTGCTCAAAAACTGCGAAATTTATAGATCAGGCCTGTCACCTACTGCCATACGATCACATGGCTTTTTGCCTTCCAGGCCATGCAATCGCATGGCCTCTTTTTCCAATTCACATGTTGTTGTTTCTTCTGCCGACGGTTTTTATAATATATTATATAATATATAAATAATTATAAGAATTATTTAAATATTATATTATATTTATGTGCATAGTTGACTTGTAATTTTTAGTCCGTTGCGTCGAGCGTTGAGAGTTGACTTTGGTCCCGGTTCCGGATTTTCGAACGTCCTTGCGTACAATTTAATATTTTGTATTTTGAGTTTTGCGTCTTGTACTCTTGTAATTTTGAGATGTTTCTCATCAATAATTGGAACCACTTTGATTGTACTTTGTACTTTTGAGCTTTTTGGTCGTTTGCGTCTTCAATTCGTCGAATCTGTCTTTTGTCTTCACCTTTTATTATTTAAACGAATATCACTTGTAAATAGAACAATTGCAACTAAAAGCTTGTCTTTCTTGAGGGATAATGCTATGAAATATATGTTCATTTTTATTCTTCACACTTTGTACATCAGTGATTTTTATACGGTGGTATAAACAATGGTAGTAACGTTGTGGTTTACAGTCCCACATGACTATAAAATTTAGATCCTTTAAGGAAATTGGATCTTTATGAAAACATTTGATCTTTTTTTTTGAAAATTCAATCTAGCTTTTACCCTAGATAAGTTTTCCAGAATAACCCTTCACCGGTGTTTGCAAATTATTTTTGTGGGTTTGGTGGGTTTCAGATTTGAAAATTTTAGCTCAAAACTTGTGGTTTTGTGTCACCCACTTGCTAACCTCGTATTAGGAAAGCAACACGTCCAGTATACTTGTTCCGTATATTACCTTTCGATAAACTACCGTCCGGTTGTAAAGGAAAGCGTTGAACAAGCAACTGTTAAGGCAATGTCCCCTGACATGCTTTTAATTATGGTCTATAACGTGTCAGATGCAATTACTATCCTTGGTAGGAGCAATAGTAAAGCTCACCCTTATAATTTTTCTTCGGTCTGGCACAAGGTCCTGTCTTCGACCATGATATGCAACCACCGTTCTTACGGTTGACACCCGATTTTGGTTCAGGTGACCTAATGAATTCCAGGTGAATTCCTAGGATTTTACGTTCAATGGTAATGAACGCATTAAAAATGGGTTTTCAGAAAACAAATCGGTTTGTAATTTTGATCAAAATATTTTCTCGTTCAAGCTCGAGTTTATATATCATTGAATTCCATGAGTTTGTAATTCTCAATCTTTAAGGTCAATCTCTAGGATTGAGTAATATCAGGCTTAAAAGCTGATTTTTGATTTTTAAGGAGATTATCCTTTCTGGGGATCTGATTCATTAGTCTTATCCAGCTAATTTGCACGGCGTCCTCCCCATTTTACAAGACAGATCCTCTCATGGTTAGGATAAGTCTGACCACTTGGCGACCCTGTTTGATGCTGAGGTCCGTGGATTTCCTGCTGATTTTAGAGATGACTTTTCTAGATTTTTCGTCAACCTACAGCTGGTCTGGACGACAACTTCATGACCTAAATCAAGAAGCGCGTTTCATTTTCGGAAGACTTTACTTTCTTTTAATGATGGAATTGATTCATCGTGTAGATCCATCTTTTCTTTCAAATATATATTACAGTAAATTGGGTAAAACTGTTTAGATTAGTTTAAAGCAAAAGTATCTTCAATTATTTGTACAAAAATATGTGATATATGTTCAAAATAACTTGGCAAATTTTTCCCACACTTGGCTTTTATTTCCTTTTATTTGCTTTTTTATTGTCCTCTATTCCATTTTAAATGAATTCTATCATTTTGGTTTGTTTCTCAATTTATGTCCTTTCCGAGGTAACAATAATTTCGGTGTTAACACCTAGTTTTATCGTTCATAAATATGTATAAACATGATTTTGAGTTCATTTAATTGAAAATTTTGAAAATTTTTATTAGAATTGGGTAGTCAGTATATAAGACTAGGGCTGTTCTTTATTATCAGAGAGCACTAGATTCTAATACAACTACTGCGTTACTAGTATTTTTAATGGTAACCAGGTGTTTAAATTAAAAATTTTTAAAATCCGAAAGAATTTAACCCCTTCTCACACTTAAGATCTTGCAATGCCCTTATTTGCAAGAAATCAGTAACAATTTAAATTATTGAGGGTGATTAGCGTAGAAAAATGATTAAATTTTACCAAAGTTTTCAAACATATTGGCATTTGTTTGTTGAATGATAAATGGTGCATATCATTTGTTCATTCTGTCTTGTTGTTACATCACATTTGTTTTTCGTTTTGTCGTCAAAAGTACTATCTTTTGCTGAACTTAATGCCAGTCTTTGAAAATGCGCTGTTTTACCCTGTTTTGTACAATTGAAAATATACATACATACAAATATAAACATGCATGGCAATTTGAAATGGGACTTAAAATCTCACTTTCAAATCAAATATGAAATATTAGTACAACATAATAAAAATATTAAATATTACAATAAAAGTATCACAATATCATAAGTTTAAACATAAATAAACAGAAATAATAAAAATTAAAAATCATATAAATTACCAACCGGAACTAAATCAATCATGGATAGGGGTTCCAGTTCATGTCATCGTTTGGGTTCCATGGTTGGTGATAGGTGTACTGGTATGCCTGGTTAGGGTCGTAGAGAGTATAAGGCGGTCTCATCTCGGGCTGGTGTGGAGGATAGTTGTAGTGACCCGAACTTTTCCATATTTATATATATTAATTGAGATTGATATTTACATGATTAAATGTTTCCAACATGTTAAGCAATCAAACTTGTTAAGACTTGATTAATTGAAATATGTTTCATATAGACAATTGACCACCCAAGTTGACCGGTGATTCACGAACGTTAAAACTTGTAAAAACTATATGATGACATATATATGGATATATATATAGTTAACATGATACTATTATAAGTAAACATATCATTAAGTATATTAACAATGAACTACATATGTAAAAACAAGACTACTAACTTAATGATTTTTAAACGAGACATATATGTAACGATTATCGTTGTAAAGACATTTAATGTATATATATCATAATAAGAGATATTCATACATGATAATATCATGATAATATAATAATTTAAAATCTCATTTGATATTATAAACATTGGGTTAACAACATTTAACAAGATCGTTAACCTAAAGGTTTCAAAACAACACTTACATGTAACGACTAACGAGACTTAATGACTCAGTTAAAATGTATATACATGTAGTGTTTAAATGTGTATTTATACACTTTTGAAAGACTTCAATACACTTATCAAAATACTTCTACTTAACAAAAATGCTTACAATTACATCCTCGTTCAGTTTCATCAACAATTTTACTCGTATGCACCCGTATTCGTACTCGTACAATACACAGCTTTTAGATGTATGTACTATTGGTATATACACTCCAATGATCAGGTCTTAGCAGCCCATGTGAGTCACCTAACACATGTGGGAACCATCATTTGGCAACTAGCATGAAATATCTCATAAAATTACAAAAATATGAGTAATCATTCATGACTTATTTACATGAAAACAAAATTACATATCCTTTATATCTAATCCATACACCAACGACCAAAAACACCTACAAACACTTTCATTCTTCAATTTTCTTCATCTAATTGATCTCTCTCAAGTTCTATCTTCAAGTTCTAAGTGTTCTTCATATATTCTACAAGTTCTAGTTACATAGAATCAAGAATACTTTCAAGTTTGCTAGCTCACTTCCAATCTTGTAAGGTGATCATCCAACCTCAAGAAATCTTTGTTTCTTACAGTAGGTTATCATTCTAATACAAGGTAATAATCATATTAAAACTTTGGTTCAATTTCTATAACTATAACAATCTTATTTCAAGTGATGATCTTACTTGAACTTGTTTTCGTGTCATGATTCTGCTTCAAGAACTTCGAGCCATCCAAGGATCTATTGAAGCTAGATCCATTTTTTTCTTTTTCAGTAGGTTTATCCAAGGAACTTAAGGTAGTAATTATGTTCATAACATCATTCAATTCATACATATAAAGCTATCTTATTCGAAGGTTTAAACTTGTAATCACTAGAACATAGTTTAGTTAATTCTAAACTTGTTCGCAAACAAAAGTTAATCCTTCTAACTTGACTTTTAAAATCAACTAAACACATGTTCTATATCTATATGATATGCTAACTTAATGATTTAAAACCTGGAAACACGAAAAACACCGTAAAACCGGATTTACGCCGTCGTAGTAACACCGCGGGCTGTTTTGGGTTAATTAATTAAAAACTATGATAAACTTTGATTTAAAAGTTGTTATTCTGTGAAAATGATTTTTATTATGAACATGAAACTATATCCAAAAATTATGGTTAAACTCAAAGTGGAAGTATGTTTTCTAAAATGGTCATCTAGACGTCGTTCTTTCGACTGAAATGACTACCTTTACAAAAACGACTTGTAACTTATTTTTCCGACTATAAACCTATACTTTTTCTGTTTAGATTCATAAAATAGAGTTCAATATGAAACCATTTCAATTTGATTCACTCAAAACGGATTTAAAATGAAGAAGTTATGGGTAAAACAAGATTGGATAATTTTTCTCATTTTGGCTACGTGAAAATTGGTAACAAATCTATTCCAACCATAAATTAATCAATTTGTATTGTATATTATGTAATCTTGAGATACCATAGACACGTATACAATGTTTGGACCTATCATGTCGACACATCTATATATATTTCGGAACAACCATAGACACTCTATATGTGAATGTTGGAGTTAGCTATACAGGGTTGAGGTTGACTCCAAAATATATATAGTTTGAGTTGTGATCAATACTGAGATACGTATACAATGGGTCGTGGATTGATTCAAGATAATATTTATCGATTTATTTCTGTACATCTAACTATGGACAACTAGTTGTAGGTTACTAACGAGGACAGCTGACTTAATAAACTTAAAACATCAAAATATATTAAAAGTGTTGTAAATATATTTTGAACATACTTTGATATATATGTATATATTGTTATAGGTTCGTGAATCAATCAGTGGCCAAGTCTTACTTCCGACGAAGTAAAAATCTGTGAAAGTGAGTTATAGTCCCACTTTTAAAATCTAATATTTTTGGGATGAGAATACATGCAGGTTTTATAAATGATTTACAAAATAGACACAAGTACGTGAAACTACATTCTATGGTTGAATTATCGAAATCGAATATGCCCCTTTTTATTAAGTATGGTAATCTAAGAATTAGGGAACAGACACCCTAATTGACGCGAATCCTAAAGATAGATCTATTGGGCCTAACAAACCCCATCCAAAGTACCGGATGCTTTAGTACTTCGAAATTTATATCATATCCGAAGGGTGTCCCGGAATGATGGGGATATTCTTATATATGCATCTTGTTAAAGTCGGTTACCAGGTGTTCACCATATGAATGATTTTTATCTCTATGTATGGGATGTGTATTGAAATATGAAATCTTGTGGTCTATTATTATGATTTGATATATATAGGTTAAACCTATAGCTCACCAACATTTTTGTTGACGTTTTAAGCATGTTTATTCTCAGGTGATTATTAAGAGCTTCCGCTGTCGCATACTTAAATAAGGACGAGATTTGGATTCCATGCTTGTATGATATTGTGTAAAAACTGCATTCAAGAAACTTATTTTGTTGTAACATATTTGTATTGTAAACCATTATGTAATGGTCGTGTGTAAACAGGATATTTTAGATTATCATTATTTAATAATCTACGTAAATCTTTTTAAACCTTTATTGATGAAATAAAGGTTATGGTTTGTTTTAAAATGAATGCAGTCTTTAAAAAACGTCTCATATAGAGGTCAAAACCTCGCAACGAAATCAATTAATATGGAACGTTTTTAATCAATAAGAACGGGACATTTCAATAGTAAGCTGGTCGGGTCGGAACGTAGTGATCCTGAGGTGACAGCCGGCTCATAATCTGACGCTGATGATAGTCCCATCTATCATGCTGTCATTGCCTGGAATGCTCGTAATCATTCCGCGCTTGCCACTGCTCCATCCGACGAAATCTCACCGCGTTTGTCATGTCTACCTCATCTACACGCTGGTAGACATCAGTCATAGCCTCCCGAATGACATCCCTAATGTCATCCGCTTCCTCCATCTCCTCATCTGAGCCTCTCTCTACCTGAGGTTGACTACCTACATAGGGTATTGCCTGGTTGCGTCTACTTTTCAATACCTTAGCACCCGCATAAACCTTCAATCCTAAAGGCTCAACCTATTCCCTACATACCATAAGTGGACCCCCTTGGTCCTTATATACACCTAAATACTCTCTAATGAGAGTAACAAAAATACCTCCTCCAATTATCCCCCCTTCCTGTATTCCTTCAACCATCTTAGATAAATAAAAACCAACACAGTAGGGGATATTAACAAAGCCTCTTGGGTCTCGAATACACTTTAGGTAAAATAAATCATGCAAGGTCAATTTTTCCTTTTTGTGACCTATCTGTGTAATTGAGTTAGCCAAAAATCTATGAATTATACGAAGCTCGGCTTTGTTAATATGTAAGTAGGTATGTGTTCCTCCCCGCCCAAAAACATTATAATCAGACATACGCCTCCAACGGCGTTCGCGTCAAAATTCCTGTCTACCCTTTCACCACGATAAATCAAACTCATACAATCGGGTAGTAGTAATTCAGCGGGAGTATATATCTGTAATGCCCTAGCCATGTCCAGCATGGACATCCTGTACATCCTACCGCCTAGTATAAACCTAAGAAAACTTCTATCATCTAATCTATCTACATCTACATTTAATGATATAGTACTCATCAGCTCAACACACCATTCCTTATATACAGGTCTACGAATGGTGAATAATCGTTCCCAATCTGTAAAAGAAGAACTGCCATACCTTTGTATCAAATGCTCCCTAACACGGTCAGCAAGTTGGACCCTTTCCAAAGGATCCCAATCAATTACCCTAGGCACCTCTACATCTTTCGTTATTAATTTGAATTTATTACTTTGATATGCCGGGTAATCTCTCCATCGTCTATCGAATCTCAGATTAGGATGCAACGTGTGTTCAGGAATCGTTGGGTATTCTACAGGTGGATTCATCGGAAATACTATGAATTCATTAACAAACTATAGCGGATCATAATAAGGTACATGTTGATCAGGCTGATGTTGTGGTTCCTATTGTGGTACTTGTTCGGGTTCATATTGCATTTCTGGTTCTGGTTCTGGAGCTGGTCGTCTAGATGATGACGATGATGAACCTCCAGTATCGGCTCTCTGCAAAACACATTAAACACAAAATTTATGCATCCAAATATGCATTAGTGTTAGCAAAATAACAACTTAAATTAACCACAATAACATGTTAAATCAGACTTAAACTTATACGCATTTTCACAATTTTTACAATTCTACACTTTTTCAAATAAGCACATATGAAAATGTAGACAAAGTTCATAAGCATTTAACTCAAATAACATGTCAAAATAGTCATTACTAGCAATTAAACAAGTCTCAAATGGCAATTATATCAAATTAATCAAGTTCATGAATTTTATACTTAAAAAGTCCACTTTAATCTCCAAAAATCATGTTTAGGATCAATGTTTGGATCATTTAACTACCTAAACATGTTACACTACTCAATTTAGCAATAATTCATGACAAAAATTGGCCATAACCTGTTTATATCAAAAAGTCCCAAATTGCTCAAGAACACAAACCCTAGATTTCTAAAATTTTTGACTTCAAATCATGTTAAATAGCATCAATCTAGGTTATACATGCATAAAATACTAACAATTTAACACTAATTTTACTAGAAATTAACAAAATTGCATTAGGTAAAATATTGGTAATTATCACAAAAACTAGAAAATTTATGAGTTTAGGGGTGTAATTTTTACCTTCTTTGAAAAGCTTCTGAACAATTTCATGATTAGAGCGAGAAATTTGACGAATTACGGTGAAAAATTGCGAATTTTAGAGGTGATTTGGGAGTAGGTTCGTATATGTGTGTGTGTTTATGGTGAAGAGCAGACTCGTTGCCCTTTTCTATCTGGCCTGTTTTCCAGCTCCATGCGATCGCATGGAGTTGGAGTTAAAAACCCATGCGATCGCATGGGGGTCCGGGTACAGTGTTTTGGCTCTTTTTTATTTTTATTTTATAAAACCTTATAACTTATAAAACATATAATTAATAAAACTTTAAAAATTTGTTTCTTTTTAGGATGAGAGCATTTTAGATCGTTGTCCTAGTCCGTCCCTCGACAAAATTTTAAAATTCGTCAATTCAAAGCGTGGTTTTTAAAAGTAAAGATTTTTATTTTTTTTATTTTTTGGCATACTTTAGTTCAATAAGATTAAAAATAATGATAATAAAATTTCTCTTCCCTCCCTTGGGTAGAGCAATTTCGGTTTAACGACCTAGTCTTCAACTCACGAAGAATTTTAAAAATCATAATTTTAACTTAGCGAAATAAAGTAAATTTTTGTTTTTAAATTCACACCAAACTTAAATTTAAAATTCATAAAATTAAAAATTAATATTAAAAATTCACACCAAACTTAAATTTAAAATGCATAAAATTAAAAATTCATATTAAAAATTCACACCAAACTTAAATTTATATTTTTGTTTTTATACATACAAACTTATATTAAAAATATTAATTTTTTTAAATATTTACAATTTTAAATATATTGATTTAAAAAGTTTACAATATTATTTTAATATTAATTTTAAAAACAATGTAAAAATAAAATTAAAAATCTTTTTGGTCTTTTATCCCACTTTAATCAATCAAATATTATCAAAAACATACGCCCCTATTTTCGGTAAAGTAATTTCGGTTTCATAACCTAGTTTAACTCATGACTAATTTTTGAAATATTTTGGGTTAATTGATTAAAGATATTTATACCTTAAGAATAAATGGTAAATTTCGCAGTGATGTAATAAATTTTTGTATGATATCAATAATTTCGGTCGCAAGACCTAATTTTATTGAATACCAATTTAATACTTTATAGCAAACAATTTAGCGTTTATTATCAAAAGGTTAAAAATAAAAATAAAAATAAAAACTGTACATACTTACCTGCGAGATAGTATTATTAGTGATATGCTTTAGTCCACTCATAAGATAGTCGGACTAATTGATTTTCCATAGCTACATAGGCGTAACCTCGAGCATTCAACGTTTTTTCTTCAAAACATATGAACGGTCCATCTCTGCATAAAGTAACAAATTCGGTATTGGAATATGTCTGATTCGTCGAACATTTTCCTTCGTGTGACCATTTTCCGCATTTGTGACATCTTTTAAGGTGTCGAGCTCTTCTTTTTGCTGCGGATTTTGATTTTCCTTTACCAAACTGTAACTTATTATTTTTGTTCCTGGATTCTTTTCTTACTCCGTCCAATTTACCTCAGATTAATGATACTATTTAACTTGGAAGGGTGTCATTATTACGTTTAGTGATCAAAGCGTGTAGCATTAGACCATGGTTTAGTTCACAGGAAGTCTTCATCTCGTAAAACCTAAAAAAAATAAAAATTCAGAATGGGGGGAGAAGACTAGTTCTTTAGGGTCTGCTAGGGAAAGACCATTCGGGTTCCATTTTCGAGAACTACACGAAAACAGAAAATCTAACTCTAACAGAAATACATATTACCCTAAAAAGATTCGAACCTCCCCACACTTAGTTAGCTGTGGTGTTGAAATTGTGATTAACTTCGTTGTCAACTTCCATCAGATCATGTACGTAATGTTTAACTCTGTGACCATTAACTTTAAATTCAATCCCATTTGAATTTATTAACTCTACTGTTCTGTATGGGAAAACTCTTTTGACTATGAATGGTCCAGACCATCTTGATTTCAACTTTCCAGGAAATAGCTTGAATCGTGAATTGAAAAGAAGAACTCTGTCTCCTTCTTTAAATTCTTTTGAACTTCTGATTCTTTTATCATGCCATTTCTTCGTTCTTTCCTTATAGATCAACGAATTTTCGTATGCTTCTTGTCTTAATTCTTCTAATTCGTTTAATTGATTTAATCGTAGACGTCCGACTTCATGTAAATCAAGATTACATGTCTTCAAAGCCCAAAATGCTTTGTGTTCAATTTCTACTGGAAGATAACATGCTTTTCCGTAAACGAGTCTAAAAGGTGTGGTTCCAATTGGAGTTTTGTAGGCTGTTCTAAAAGCCCAGAGTGCATCCTCCAATTTAATGGACCACTCCTTCGGATTTGATCCTACGGTTTTCTCTAGAATACATTTTAAAGCTCGATTGGTATTTTCAACTTGTCCACTTGTTTGTGGATGATAAGCGGTGGAGATTTTATGAGTTACTCCATATCTTTTGAGAACTTTCTCAAGTTGATTATTACAGAAATGAGTTCCCCGATCACTTATTAAAGCTTCGGTGTTCCAAACCTTGCAAAAAGACGTTTTAAAAAGTTGACTACAACTCGTGCATCGTTAGTTGGGAGAGCTTGTGCTTCCGCCCATTTTGATACATAATCAATGGCAACGAGAATGTATAGATTATTATGAGATTTTGGAAATGGACCCATAAAGTCAATACCCCAAATGTCAAATACTTCACATACTTGAATGACATTTTGTGGCATTTCATCACGTTGACTTATCTTTCCGGCCCTTTGACAAGCATCACATGATTTGCAAAGAAGGTGTGCATCTTTGAAAATTGTAGGCCAATAGAATCCAGCATCATAAACTTTTCTTGCTGTAAGTTGAGGCCCATAATGCCCTCCTGTTGGTCCTGTGTGACAATGGTTTAAGATTTGACTAGCTTCATCTCCGAATACACATCGGCGTATTATTCCATCGGGACAACTTTTAAACAAATGTGGATCTTCCCAGAAATAGTGTTTTATATCACTAAAGAATTTCTTTCGTTTTTGGTACGACAACCCTTTTTCAAGGAATCCACATACTAAGTAGTTTGCATAGTCTGCAAACCATGGAATTTCATTATAATCTATCTTCAATAGATATTCATCAGGAAAGTTGTCTTGTATGGCCGATTCATTTAGAACTTCTAATTCGGGATTTTCAAGACGAGAAAGATGATCAGCGGCGAGATTTTCTGCTCCCTTTTTATCTCGGATTTCAATATCGAACTCTTGTAAGAGTAAGATCCAACGGATTAATCTTGGTTTAGCATCTTGTTTCAAAAATAGGTATCTAAGAGCAGAATGGTCGGTATAGACCACCGTTTTAGCTAGAACGAGATATGAACGAAATTTGTCAAAAGCAAAGACAATAGCAAGGAGTTCTTTTTCAGTAGTTGTATAGTTCGTTTGTGCTCCTTGTAACGTCTTACTAGCATAATATATAGGTTGAAATCGTTTTTCAATCCTTTGTCCTAAAACGGCTCACATTGCAAAATCACTTGCATCGCACATAAGTTCGAATGGTAGATTCCAATTTGGAGTTATCATGATCGGCGCATTAGTGAGTTTTTCTTTAAGTATATTAAAAGATTTGATGCATTCATCTGAAAAGATGAATGGAGCATCCTTTTCTAGGAGTTTATTCATAGGAGTGGCAATTTTAGAAAAATCTTTTATGAAACGTAGGTAAAAACCGGCATGACCTAGAAAACTCCTAACTCCTCTAACATTGGTGGGATGTGGAAGTTTAGCAATTACATCTACTTTAGCTCTATCCACTTCAATTCCTTCTTTTGAGATTTCATGTCCAAGAATGATGCCTTCTTTAACCATGAAATGGCATTTCTCCCAATTAAGTACTAGATTTGATTGTTCGCATCTAATAAGCATTCGTTCAAGATTAACTAGACGTATTTCAAATGTATCACCGAAGACTGAAAAGTCATCCATGAAAACTTCCATGCATTCTTCTATCATGTCGTGAAAAATTGCCATCATGCACCTTTGAAAGGTTACAGGGGCGTTGCAAAGTTCAAATGGCATGCGTTTGTAAGCAAAAGTACCATAAGGGCACGTGAATGTGGTTTTCTCTTGATCCTCGGGTGCTATTGGAATTTGAAAATATCCGGAAAAACCATCAAGAAAACAATAGTAACTATTTCCGGCTAATCTTTCCAACATTTGATCAATGAAAGGTAAGGGAAAGTGATCTTTTCTGGTGGCGTCATTTAATTTTCTATAATCAATACAAACACGCCATCCTGTTACAGTCCTAGTAGGAATAAGCTCATTTTTCTCATTTGTGATGACAGTCATGCCACCTTTCTTAGGCACGCATTGAACTGGGCTTACCCATGGACTATCAGAGATTGGATAAATTAAACCTGCATCAAGTAGTTTAATTATTTCTTTCTTAACAACATCTAGCATATTAGGATTTAGTCTTCTTTGGCGTTGCACATATGTTTTATGACCTTCTTCCATAAGGATTTTATGTGTGCAATACGAAGGACTTATTCCTTTAATATCATGAATTTTCCATGCAATGGCTGGTTTATGAGCTTTTAGCACAGAAATGAGTTGAGATTTTTCATTTTCAGTAAGAGAAGACGATATTATTGCAGGTAATTCAGATTCACCATGTAAATAAGCGTATTCCAAATGGTTTGGAAGTGGCTTTAACTCTAATGTCGGTGGTTCTTCTATCGATGATTTATATCGATATCTGTCTTCTTCTTTTAGCATTTGAATTTCTTCTGTTGTTGGTTCATATCCATTAGCCATAAGTGTAGCTAACATTTCAGTTTCATCAATTGGTTCAGTTCCTTCTCCTAAAGAACATTCTCCTGTTCCTTGTAATTCTGGAAATTCTTCTAACAATTCTGCATGTGATTCTATAGTTTGAATATAATAACATGTATCATCTACAGATTGCGATTGTTGCATGGCTCTATCAACTGAAAAGGTAACACTCTCGTCCTCTATACTTAGGGTCAGTTTCTTACCAAACACGTCTATTATTGCTTTGGCCGTGTTTAAGAATTGTCTTCCTAATATGAGAGGTACTCGAGAATCTTCTTCCATGTCTAGAATAACAAAATCTACTGGAAATACTAAAGTACCAATTTTAACTAGCATGTTCTCCATTATCCCTCTAGAATATTTTACTGATCGATTGTAAGACCCTAATCCTGTTTCTGACTTTTTAGTTGTTCGGGACGCCGTCCAGGATGGTGGGACGCCGTCCAGATGTTAAAGGCTGGACGTCGTCTAGTAAGGTGGGACGCCGTCCAGATGTTAAAGGCTGGACGCCGTCCAGAAATTGGGATGCCGTCCAGTTTGTCTGTCGGGCCAGCTGGGTTATTTTAAGATTTTTAGAGGGGCAAAATGGTATTTTCACTTATGGAACGAGTTAAGGCCACAAGATCAGTTCTAGGAGCCTCATTTGCTCCACTAACACCCACACAAACACTCTCATCTTGTTCTAGTGAGAGAGTAAGAGTTTTAGAGAGAGAGAGAGGTGGATTTGGAGAAGAAGGAGTCGGATTCTCGCAAAAGCTCGGGTTCTAAAGTTGTTCATCTCGCTCCTAGCTACGTTGTGGTGGTATTGGTAAGCTCAAACTCCGAATTTTATTTGTTAAATTTGATTTTCAAGTTAGGGTTTTGAGTTAGTTTGTTGTGAAACCCTTTTAGATGATGAAGTAGGTTCATGGTGACTTGTTAATCTTGTCACTTGGCGGGTTTTGGGTTGGTTGACGTTTTGGCCTTGATTAGGCTTTGATTTGGAGTTTAATCACTTGGATTAGTGATTATGGAAGTGATGGAACCCTTTTTGGGTGAGTTTGGTTAACTAATTTTGAAATGGGTCAAAATTAGGGTTTTGGTGTCAAAATGGGTATGGCCCGTGTTTAACACTTGTGTTCGGGTTTAATTGGTGTGTTAGGACCATTTTCACCCGTGTTAGTGATTATTGGTTAGTTATGGCGCGGTTTGTGCTTGGAAGTGCATTTGGGTCGAAATTGCACTAAGGGTAAATTGGGTTGGTTTGTAAGTCAGCCCTAATTGTGTTGTTGTATTTGTGAAATGGAATAGGTACTTTCCATTGGCGCGTGGCAGTTTATTTGGAAGCATTCATCAAGGCGACAAGGTGAGTGTTAATATCCTATGTGCATATGTATGTGTAGGATGGGTGCGGGTCGGGTGAAGTGGTTCTCAGTTATAGAGCTCACTTCACATATAGGTGGATTTGATGGACTTGTGTATAGGTCCAATTGGCACGGTTGTGCGTTTTGGTTGTTTACCTTTGGCGAGGTACACATTGTGTGTACGTTATCACACGTGGTTGTGATTTGGATGTTATAACCCCAAAGGCGAAGGGTTGATATTGTTGTGATGTGGATAACCCCGATGTGGTGGATTTTATAATCCCGTGACCGTGGGTTTGATGATGAGAAGTGAATCTCGGGTAGTTCGAATTCATGATGACTCGGGTTGTTCGGTCATCTTGTGATGAGGTAGTGAATCTCGGGTTGTGCGAATTCACTAAGGCTCGGGTAGTTCGACCAACCTCGGTTGTTGAATTGGTGAAGAAGTGAATATCGGGTTGTGCGAATTCACTAAGGCTCGGGTTGTTCGACCAATCTTCATTGTGGTGTTTGGTATTCGGTAATGGGTTAAGGGGTTAACCTTATTCGTTTATATATTGTTATATATATATATATATATATATATATATATATATATATATATATATATATATATATATATATATATATATATATTGTTTTATTGTCGTGATGTAGCTAACCCTCCGGGTGTAGCTTCTTGCCGTTGTTCACATCGTCGTTGGTGAACTTATAATTGTTGATGTATCTATAGCTTGTTGCTTAGTGACTACGGTATGCTTAGCTTAGCTTGCCTTATACTTGGATGCTTTGGTATGCGGTATTTGATATTTGTGCGGCGTGTCTATTTTATACATATATATGTATGTAGTATATTATCATTCACTAAGCGTTAGCTTACCCTCTCGTTGTTTACATTTTTATAGATTGCATAGATGCGGTGGCTCGGGTAAGCGCGGGGACTAGTGGACTTGCGTAGTTGCTTTAGAAGACTTGCTTTTGGATTTGATTAGGATGGGGTAGCGTGTCCCCAATCCCATGCTCGGTCTATGTTTTTGTATAAACTAATGGGTCGAAATAGTCACTTATGGTATTTTGGGTCGATGTGGGCCCGGTGTCGTAAAACTCGGTTTTTTTTTATTGTGAAAAACTCTTAGTTTAAACTATTGTAATATATTGTGAAAGTGTTTTGGTTTAAAAGTGTCGGGAAGCGGGTTTTCGCCCGCGTGAGTTCGAAAAACTGATCAGAATGTTTTAGTACATCTGGACGCCGTCCCAGATGTCTGGACACCGTCCCAGTCTTAAGAGCTGGACGCCGTCCAAGCTTTTGGACGCCGTCCAGATCAACTGTTTCAGAAATTTTTTTTGTGGCACGTTTTCGGATGGTTAACGGGTTGGGTCATTACAAGTGGTATCAGAGCATGGTCTAAGGGATTTAGGTGACTTGAGATAGGTGCCTAGACTTAGACTTTTGTGTGTGCTTATTTGTTGCGGGACTTGTAGGATTACGGGTCGGAATGGGAATTTGGTTAGTGCCTTAATTGATAGATGGACTAACGTGTATATTAATACGTGGATATTATTAATATACGATTGTGTTATGTTTATGTTTATGTTGCGTTGCGAATATCATCGAGCAAGATGGTCGTTGTACTAACGAGGGGATACGATGTGTGTGCGTAATAAGGACTTGCAAACCTTATTACGGGTGCAAATCATGTTTAACAAGTGATGTACGACGAGTGTTGAGCAAGATGGGGCGGTGTTAGAATGACGACGCGAAACGAGATCGAGACGAATGACGAGGAGTTTAACTCTAGAGTTGCGGCCGCCGTTGCGGAGCAAATGAGTGCGTTTCGAGAAGAAATGGATAGAAAGTATTCCGAATTTCGGGGTAGCAGTGAAATGGAGCGTTGTCTTAAGAGCTTCATGAGGACTAAACCCCCGATGTATGACGGGAAACCGGATCCTTTGGTAAGCACAACTTGGATTTCGGATGTCGAAGGGTGTTTTCGTACTATTGATTGCCCTCCAGAGAAAAAGTCGAGACTCGCTACTAGTCTGTTGCGGGGCAGGGCAAAGGATTGGTTGGATGGTAAGATCGATCTTGTCGGTGGCGAAACATTTATGGCCTTATCGTGGAACGAGTTTAAGGAGGAATTCTTCGAGGAGTTTCGGACTTCGGCCAATTTGTGGGAATTGCGTAACGAGTTGCGAAATTTGCGGCAAGGATCTATGGATTTGAATACTCTCAAGACGACCTTTATGGCGAAGGCTCATTTTTGCCCGGAGTATTTGGGGAATGATCGTTTGTTAATGGGGGATTTCTATCGGACCATGAATGATGACTTGAAAAGTAAAATTAGTCGGGGTCAAGCGAAATCGTTTGCGGAATTATTCAACTTAGCTAGAGGTTTCGAGTCGTATACGCGATCAAAGATGTGTGAACCTTCAAGTAAGAGGAGGGTTGATTCGTACGGCGCCCCGGGTAAGAAAAATAAGGGTGCAAGTGCGAGTACGGGTAATGTGGGAAAAGGCACGGTGGATTCTCGTGCACCTAGATGTTTCAATTGTGGTATTAGGGGCAACAAGTTGTGGGAGTGCACAATGCCGAGAAGTGATGACGGGATGTGCTACTATTGTCATAAGGAGGGGCATCGCAAGCAGGATTGTCTCGAGTTGGCGGCGAATGCCGCAAGGAGACGTTGAGGTATGTTTCATTTTAATAAATATGTCATTTGAATATTTATTTATGTGGCGTTTAAGTTCGGATTTGTTATTGCATTGTGTTGTACATGTTATTGTTAACGGTGACGTTCCTAATGGAAGTACCCTATGGTAATGACTGATTTTTGGACGAGGGGCGTAAGACTTGGTGTAACCAAGCATTCCTTAGTATTTGGGAAATGTTTCTACCAAGCCATGGAAATGGGTTTTGGTGTTCGATTGTTAAGCGCGTGTTCACTTGTATGTGGAAGTTGATGAACTATGAGGTTCGTCGGGTGGTTGGAACCCTTGAAATCGAGTGTTTTGAATCTCGATGTATGTTGGTAATGGAGTTTATATGACGCGACATTAGGTGCCTCTTTTATACCTACTAGCGTGTTGTTCAACTCCGATTGTGTTGCGGTTACATTGTACTTAGGGTACCGAAGTGAAACCCTTAGGTACATGAGTGACTAGGTGGAAATTGACAAACTAGAGCAATTGGATGATTGCGAGGGTGTGGTTTATGTAATTGTAGTACACTTTTCGTTCGAAGTGTTTAAGGATTAATTTAAATCCTTCGTGTGCTCTCGGTTGGAGCAAGCTGTGGTGATGGGTCGTGAGAGCCCAATTGTTGGTAAAGTCTACCTTTGGTAGCATGGTACGGTTGTAAGAGATGAGGTTATGTGATGTAGTTCCAAGTGGGGGAGTTGCACTTCCGCCCGAGGAAGTTGTAGTGTGAGATTTCGGATGATGCTTTTGGTAGATCCGGAAATTTGGTCGGTTTGTGGTAGAGTAAAATTTCGGATAAATTGTACTTATGGTTTGGATTTGAATTATCACCAAGGTGGTAATGTGGTAAATCTCGTTGAGAGATAATGGACGTGTTTGGTGAGCAAGGTGAAATCCTTCGGTTAAGGGAGGTGTGTGTCGGATTCTCTTCTAGAGAATTATTGTTTTGTGCCTATGTTTGATATAGGTGGTTCTTGCTCGAGTGTGTGAATGGTTAGTGGTATCCGTTAGGATTCACTATAGTGTAACAGAGCGCGATGTTGCACTACTCGTTGTTTGAGGCCGAAAGTGCGTATGTGATTGATGAAGCATGACCTTCGGGGTCCGCTGACTTCATCGTGGTATTGATGAATGATGAAGCATGACTTTCGGAGTCCGCTGACTTCATCATGGGAGTATGCGATTGGTGAAGCATGATCTTCGGGTCCGCTGACTTCATCATGAGCGAGGTGATATATCGGTGAAGCATGACTTTCGGGTCCGCTGACTTCATCCGGTGTTGAGATTGGTGAAGCATGATCTTCGGGTCCGCTGACTTCATCAAGGGAGTAGTGTTATGTTGTATGGTGTAACATTATCGAGAAATGCGAGTACCAGTGGGAAATGCGAGTACCATTCCTGAGTTGTGTTGCGGGACGTGAATATCGGGTTGTTCATATTCACAATATTTCGGGTAGTACGATTGTCCCTGTTGGTTGGACTCATAGTTTGAGGTAGTGAATGTCGGGTAGTTCGGATTCACTAAGGCTCGGGTTGTACGGCCATCCTCGGTTATACTATGTGGTGGTGGTAGTGAATATCGGGTTGCGAGTATTCACGATGACTCGGGTTGTGCGGTCATTTCGTTGTGAGATATATGGATTGGGTAGGTGAATATCGGGTTGTGAGAATTCACTAAGGTTCGGGTTGTTTCGACCATCCTCCATATGTGTTCAGACTCGGGTTGTTTCGGCCATGTTGAGTTGTGATCTATCGGTTGTTTTATACGCCGGTGGTGGGGTCGTAAGGACCGTTTGGTTTGATCTATTGGTTGTTTTATGCACCAATGGTGGGGTCGTAAGGACCATGTTGTGTGAACTATCGGTTGATTTATACACCGATGGTGGGGTCGTGAGAACCATGTTGTAGGATTAGTGATGCGATAGCCGTGCTTCGCTCACATGTTGTTACAGGTGTGACGAATTGTCGATTTTGGTACACCTTTGGTTTAGCATAGCCATAGTCATTTTGGGCGCTTTTGGTTTTAGCCGTTTGTTTATGATGTTACAGTAGTTGCGTATGGGTCGTATTACGCACTACAAGGGATGTTTAGTGATTGGTGTTATCCGTAAGGATTCGTTTGGTTCGGTCTCCATCGTTTCGTGTTGTTGACCTTAGGTTGACTTGGTTACTTTTAGCGTTGTACTCGGTAAGGATACGCTAGGGGATTGATATCTCGGTTCGAGATTGGTTGAGTTTTCCTGATGACAGGGAGTGAGCATGGTTTTAGTGCTCGGATAGTGGGTTTGACAAATTGCGGGAGACGATTTTAGTTGTTAAAGGTGATTCCTTGGGAAGAGTTGCCTAGGAAAGTCGGATTGGGACTTATGTTGAGGACCGTAGAGTGTGGTCTGTTTGGTTAAGTGACGAGGATCACGAGGACGTGATCGATTCTAAGTGGGGGAGAGTTGTAAGACCCTAATCCTGTTTCTGACTTTTTAGTTGTTCGGGACGCCGTCCAGGATGGTGGGACGCCATCCAGATGTTAAAGGCTGGACGCCGTCCAGTAAGGTGGGACGCCGTCCTGATGTTAAAGGCTGGACGCCGTCCAGAAATTGGGACGCCGTCCAGTTTGTCTGTCGGGCCAGCTGGGTTATTTTAAGATTTTTAGAGGGGCAAAATGGTATTTTCACTTATGGAACGAGTTAAGGCCACAAGATCAGTTCTAGGAGCCTCATTTGCTCCACTAACACCCACACAAACACTCTCATCTTGTTCTAGTGAGAGAGTAAGAGTTTGAGAGAGAGAGAGGTGGATTTGGAGAAGAAGGAGTCGGATTCTCGCAAAAGCTCGGGTTCTAAAGTTGTTCATCTCGCTCCTAGCTACGTTGTGGTGGTATTGGTAAGCTCAAACTCCGAATTTCATTTGTTAAATTTGATTTTCAAGTTAGGGTTTTGAGTTAGTTTGTTGTGAAACCCTTTTAGATGATGAAGTAGGTTCATGGTGACTTGTTAATCTTGTCACTTGGCGGGTTTTGGGTTGGTTGACGTTTTGGCCTTGATTAGGCTTTGATTTGGAGTTTAATCACTTGGATTAGTGATTATGGAAGTGATGGAACCCTTTTTGGGTAAGTTTGGTTAACTAATTTTGAAATGGGTCAAAATTAGGGTTTTGGTGTCAAAATGGGTATGGCCCGTGTTTAACACTTGTGTTCGGGTTTAATTGGTGTGTTAGGACCATTTTCACTCGTGTTAGTGATTATTGGTTAGTTATGGCGCGGTTTGTGCTTGGAAGTGCATTTGGGTCGAAATTGCACTAAGGGTAAATTGGGTTGGTTTGTAAGTCAACCCTAATTGTGTTGTTGTATTTGTGATAATGGAATAGGTACTTTCCATTGGCGCGTGGCGGTTTATTTGGAAGCATTCATCAAGGCGACAAGGTGAGTGTTAATATCCTATGTGCATATGTATGTGTAGGATGGGTGCGGGTCGGGTGAAGTGGTTCTCAGTTATAGAGCTCACTTCACATATAGGTGGATTTGATGGACTTGTGTATAGGTCCAATTGGCACGGTTGTGCGTTTTGGTTGTTTACCTTTGGCGAGGTACACGTTGTGTGTACGTTATCACACGTGGTTGTGATTTGGATGTTATAACCCCAAAGGCGAAGGGTTGATATTGTTGTGATGTGGATAACCCCGATGTGGTGGATTTTATAATCCCATGACCGTGGGTTTGATGATGAGAAGTGAATCTCGGGTAGTGCGGATTCATGATGACTCGGGTTGTTCGGTCATCTTGTGATGAGGTAGTGAATCTCGGGTTGTGCGAATTCACTAAGGCTCGGGTAGTTCGGCCAACCTCGGTAGTTGAATTGGTGAAGAAGTGAATATCGGGTTGTGCGAATTCACTAAGGCTCGGGTTGTTCGGCCAATCTTCATAGTGGTGTTTGGTATTCGGTAATGGGTTAAGGGGTTAACCTTATTCATTTATATATTGTTATATATATATATATATTGTTTTATTGTCGTGATGTAGCTAACCCTCCGGGTGTAGCTTCTTGGCGTTGTTCACATCGTCGTTGGTGAACTTATAATTGTTGATGTATCTATAGCTTGTTGCTTAGTGACTATGGTATGCTTAGCTTAGCTTGCCTTATACTTGGATGCTTTGGTATGCGGTATTTGATATTTGTGTGGCGTGTCTATTTTATACATATATATGTATGTAGTATATTATCATTCACTAAGCGTTAGCTTACCCTCTCGTTGTTTACATTTTTATAGATTGCATGGATGCGGTGGCTCGGGTAAGCGCGGGGACTAGTGGACTTGCGTAGTTGCTTTAGAAGACTTGCTTTTGGATTTGATTAGGATGGGGTAGCGTGTCCCCAATCCCATGCTCGGTCTATGTTTTTGTATAAACTAATGGGTCGAAATAGTCACTTATGGTATTTTGGGTCGATGTGGGCCCGGTGTCGTAAAACTCGGTTTTTTTTTATTGTGAAAAACTCTTAGTTTAAACTATTGTAATATATTGTGAAAGTGTTTTGGTTTAAAAGTGTCGGGAAGCGGGTTTTCGCCCGCGTGAGTTCGAAAAACTGATCAGAATGTTTTAGTACATCTGAACGCCGTCCCAGATGTCTGGACGCCGTCCCAGTCTTAAGAGCTGGACGCCGTCCAAGCTTTTGGACGCCGTCCAGATCAACTGTTTCAGAAATTTTTTTTGTGGCACGTTTTCGGATGGTTAACGGGTTGGGTCGTTACATCGATCGGCTAGTTGTATGCTTATTCTTGTTGGTTTCAATTCTCCAAGGTCTAGTTTAGTGTATAGTGAATACGGCATTAGATTTATACTAGCACCTAAGTCTGCCACTGCTTCTATTGAACTAAGACTACCCAGAAAACATGGAATTGTGAAACTTCCTGGATCTGAAAGTTTTTCTGGTATCTTATTCAACAGCACTGCAGAGCAATTAGCATTCATAGTAACAGCCGAGAGTTCTTCCATTTTCTTTCTATTCGTGATTAAATCTTTCAAGAATTTAGCATATCTAGGCATTCCTGAAATCACATCAATGAAAGGAAGATTGACATTTATTTGTTTAAACATATCCAAGAATTTGGATTGCTCAGCTTCAAGTCTCTCTTTTCTCATTTTACGAGGGTAAGGAAGTGGTGGTTGGTATGGTTTAACATAAGGTTTAGCTTTAACTGTATTATCTTCATTAACCTTTTCAACTACCGGTTCTGTTTCCTTATCTTGTTCAGATTGTGGTTCTTGTGGAGTAGGAATAGCTTCATCAGAAATTATAGGTATTTCAGGTGGTTTAAGTGTAATACCACTTCTCGTGGTAATGGATTTAGCTGTTTCATTCCGGGGGTTAGCATTTGTATCACTAGGTAGACTTCCCGATTTTCTTTCACCTATCAACCTTGCTAGGTTGCTTACTTCTTGTTTCGAATTTTGAATAGAAGCTTGTTGATTTCTAAATGCTTGAGCATTTTGTTCATTGGTTTGTTTCTGAGATGTGAAAAATTGAGTTTGAGAATCAACTAGCTTCGACATCATATCTTCTAAATTTGGCTTTTTATCATCAGTTTATGATGGTTTATTTTGAAAAACAGGTCTTTACTGATTGTAAGTATTATTGGATACTTGTTGATTGCTAGGACCTTGTTGGTTGTTGTATGGAACATTTCGGTTATAATTCTGATTTTGATTGTAGATCGGTCTTGGCGGTTGATAATTATTCTGATAATTATTTCCAGGCCTTTGGTTTATGTATGAAACATTCTCTCTTTGTTCCATTGTTAATTCAATACTGAGACAATCTTTTGTCAAATGTGGTCCTCCACACTGCTCACAACTAATTCGTATTGAGTGGATATCTTTAGTCATCTTTTTCATTTGTCTCTCGACAACATATATCTTTGCAGAAATGGAATCAAAGTCATGGCTAGAATCGGCTCTAGCTGCTTTAGATGATCTAACGATATCTTTTTCTTGGTGCCACTCATGTGAGTGGGAAGCAGTGTTATCAATAATTTTGTAAGCGTCAGTTGCGGTTTTCTTCATAATGGAACCACCAGCTGCTATATCGATGTCTTTCCTTGTAGTGATGTCGCATCCTTGGTAGAATATTTGTACTATTTGACAAGTGTCTAAACCATGTTGCGGACATCCTCTCAATAACTTTCCAAATCTTGTCCACGCCTCATATAGAGTTTCATTTGGCTTTTGTGTGAACGTAACAATTTCTCCTTGAAGTCTCACGGCTTTAGATGCCGGAAAGAATTGTTTAAGAAATTTTTCAACTAAAACGTCCCATGTATCAATCGCCCCTTCAGGTAACGATTCTAACCAATCTTTGGCTTCTCCCTTTAAAGTCGAGGGAAATAACATGAGATATATATGTTCACCCTCCACTTCTCTTATTTTAAATAGTGTGCAAATCCTATTAAAGGTACGAAGATGTTCATTTGGATCTTCCTTCGGCGCACCACTAAATTGGCATTGATTTGTTACCATGTGTAGGATTTGTCCTTTGATTTCATAATCTGGCGCATTAATGTGTGGTTGAGTAATTGCATGACCTTGGCCAGTGCGTTTAGCTCTCATTCGGTCTTCCATACTTAAAGGTTCCAGATTCTCCATGATTGAATTTGTTGAATCTGAATCACTAGAGGATTCTGATTTAATGGTTAGTTCCTCAATAATCTCTGTTTGAATGATTGGTGGTTCCGGAGGAAAGATTAGTGGTTCAGGATCTATGAATCGTCCCTGAATATTCTCCGGATTCTCAATTGTAAGGTCGGGTTCAAAAAATGGATTATCAAAAATTTGAATTGGAGTACTTGGTCGACTAGATGACGTTTCTAAAGAAAAATCAACGGCGACAATATTAGCTAGATGTCTTGATCGAGTTACATGTGGTGAACGTACGAAAGGTGGTGAACGTTTTGCTCGGTGCATTCACTGAATATCCTATTAGTTATAAAAATAAGAAAAATTATATAAGTTATCAAATTAATAGACTTTTCTGATTTTGCCCACGTTTCGAATAGCCAAAAGATGCAGCAGAGGGGCAGGATTCGTTTGGTCTCAATATAATTGAGTACTGTTTGGCTCCAATAACCCGGTCCACGTACAAATCCAACTATTACTACGAACCAGAAAATTTTGATGTCTATCAATTTAACTACTTAAAATAATTTTTCGTTTAAATTTAAAGAAATTTTAGATAAGAAATAGAAAAAAAAATCTAAGTCCTAAAAACTAGATCGGCGAGAAATAAGAAAGAAAAAGAGCGCGTCGAAAAACGTCGAAAAATAAAAGGCGAAAAATAATAGGCGTCAAAAAATAAAAATAAGAAATTAGCGCGTCGAAACTTAAAAAGGAACTAAAAACTAAGAATTAAAAGTTGCGTGTAAAAATATTAAAGCTTAAAAGAAATACTATATCCCAAATGGCAATAACTTAAAAAGGTACTAAAACTTAAAAAGGCGTCGCAAAATTCTAAAGCACATAAATCTTAGTCTAAAGAAAACGCACTTAAGGAATTTTACGGCAAAGCCTAAAAATCTAGAAATAAAAATACTATGGCAAAAACTAGAACTTAAAACTAAATACGAGCGAAAAATACAAATATTACGCTAAAACAAATTAAAAGTTACAAAATATAAAAATAATCTTAAAGTTGTAAAAAGTACAATTTTTTATAAAAATATTATTTTTATAATATTTATTTTATAAAACTATTAATTTTATATATTAATAAAAACTAAAACTAAAAATACAAATTAAATCTAAAAACTAAAATTAAACAATTTAAAATACTAACCCTAATTAGGGTTTTAAATAATAATAATAATAATAATAATTACTCCGTAATGATTGATGTTAGAAGTCAAATGTGGCGTGTCAGGTACCCTCATGCGATCGCATGAGAATTTACCTTCGGGCTCATGCGATCGCATGAGCTAAGATTTCGGGCCAGGCCTTGGGCTACTACAGTACTGGGCCTCGAGAGTTTTTATTTTATTTTAATTTTTTTTTCAGTTTTCTGTTTTATATATTTATATAATATATTTATATAAATTAAATAAAACTTATATTTTTACAAAATAAAAATAAAGAAACCTTATAGTTTTATATATATATAACAAACTCTTAAAAATATTTATATTTTTGTTTTTCTTTTTATATTTTCGAATATTTAAAACGTATTTTTACAAAAGCGTATTTTTATAAAAGTAAACTTAAAAATTAATAAAAATCTTTTTTTATAGCGTTGCGCTTCCGGCATTTTAAGCAAGAATTGTCCCCGGCAGCGGCGCCAAAAATACTTGATGTGTGCGAGGTGTACTAGGAAATAGTATTATTTTTACAACGAAATACTATTAAATACGATACAATTTTACACAAGATATTTATTTATTTATAGAATGGATATACCTAAACCTTGCTACAACACTTATAGGCAATGTACCTAATCGTACAGTATTGTAGTTTTTAGTAAGTCCGGTTCGTTCCACAGGGATACACTTATACAAGCTTAACGCTATATTAGTTTAACTTATAAAAATACAAATATATATAAGTAATATTATTATTATAAAAAGGGGGTTTTTACCGTTTAATGACCGGTTTGTCGATTTTTAAAACTTTAGTCGCAGTTAAAACCTAATGTAAAATATTAAATAAATAAAAAGACTTAATTTAAAGTGTAAAGTAAATAACGATAATGAAATTGCGATAAATAAAAGCGCGATAATTAAAAAGTACGATAATTAAAAGTGCAATTAAATATAATGACAATAAATAAAAGAGCGATAATTAGAAGTGCAATTAAATATGAAAATAAAGGAATTATGCTTATTTAAACTCCCGTAATCATGATGTTTGACGTGTTGATTTTAGTTTATTCCCATGGATTAATTGTCCTTTGTCCTGGATTATTCGATATGTCCATACGGATTTGTCCATAATAGTCCATCAGGCATAAATATAAAGTGCGAAAGTCTTCGTCAAATTATTCTTATTCCCGAAGTCAAATATTCCAACTAATTGGGGATTCGAATTATAACAAGGTCTTAATACTTTGTTTAATGAATACACCAGGTTATCGACTGCGTGTAAACCAATGTTTTACTACTTTGTTAACAATTACACCAATTACCCTTGAATGTAATCCACCCCTATTTCAACAAGTCTATTAACTATTAATCCAGTTCCGTGTCCGGTAAAATGAACAATTATTGGTATTTATAGATATCCCGCCCACCGTACACAGTCAAGCATATGTGGTTATATATAAATACGTCAAATTATAAGTCTATATATTAAATTAACGAGGTATCATTTAGTTAATATAAAACCCATTAATAGCCCATAGTCTGATTTCCACAAGTGTCGTTCTTTTGTCCAAACTCCAATTATGGTATAAAGCCCAATTACCCAATCTTAATATTTTTAGCCCAAAATCATGATTACTTCGTCTTAAATAAGCGTAATAATAACTTAGCTACGAGACATTAAATTAAAAAGGTTGAACATAACTTACAATGATTAAAAATAGCGTAGCTTTACACGGACAGAATTTCGACTTACACCCTTACAACATTCGCTAACATACCCTTATTATTAACATTTAAAATTAAAATATAATATATATATATATATATATATATATATATATATATATATATATATATATATATATATATATATATATATATATATATATATATATCGTATGATAGAGAGAAAGAAAAAGATGTGTTTATGTGCTCAAAAACTGCGAAATTTATAGATCAGGCCTGTCACCTACTGCCATGCGATCGCATGGCTTTTTGCCTTCCAGGCCATGCGATCGCATGGCCTCTTTTTCCAACTCACATGTTGTTGTTTCTTCTGCCGACGGTTTTTATAATATATTATATAATATATAAATAATTATAAGAATTATTTAAATATTATATTATATTTATGTGCATAGTTGACTTGTAATTTTTAGTCCGTTGCGTCGAGCGTTGAGAGTTGACTTTGGTCCCGGTTTCGGATTTTCGAACGTCCTTGCGTACAATTTAATATTTTGTATTTTGCGTTTCGCGTCGTATACTCTTGTAATTTTGAGACGTTTCTCATCAATAATTGGAACCACTTTGATTGTACTTTGTACTTTTGAGCTTTTTGGTCGTTTGCGTCTTCAATTCGTCGAATCTGTCTTTTGTCTTCACCTTTTATTATTTAAACGAATATCACTTGTAAATAGAACAATTGCAACTAAAAACTTGTCTTTCTTGAGGGATAATGCTATGAAATATATGTTCGTTTTTAGCATTATCAAATAACGATAGTAATAACAATGATAATAACGATATTATTAGCGTAGCGGTATACGGACAGAACTCCGACTTAAAACCCGTAAATTAAACGTTACAATACCCTTATTATTAAAATTAACTTAAATTAAAATTATAAATATAAATAATATATAAAAAAAACAGAGATTTAGAAATGAAATATGAAATATGGTGGTTGGATTCGGCAGAATGCTTCGAGTATTTACAGGCCAGTTTTGAATTTTACGGCTCCGCGAGTGCGGCACTTTTGTGCCTTACAGCTCCGCGAGTGCGGAGCTTCGGATTCCAGCTCACCAAATTTTTGGCATTTTACTTGTCGACATATTATATATATATATATATATATATATATATATATATATATATATATATATATATATATATATATATATATATATATATAATATATATATATCATTATATATAATTATATAAATATTATATTATATTCTTGTGCATAGTTGACTTGTAATTTTTGCTCCATTGTCTCGTACGTTTACGCCCGGTTTATGTCTCGGTCCCGATTTCTCGAATGCATTTTCGTATAATTTAATATCGTGTACTTTGCGTTCCGCGACTTGTACTCTTGTCAATTTTTAGACGTTATTCTTCGATAAATTAAAACACTTGGAGTGTAACTTGTACGTTTGAGCATTTTGAACGTTTTCATCTTTCAAATCTTCGTTTTCGTCTTTAAATCTTCATTTTCGAGCGATCTTCGTCTTTCGTCTTCGCACTTATTTATTTAAACGATTACAACTAAAAATAAGGAAATTACAATTAAAAGCATTACATTTTGAAACGATATTACGACTAAATATATGTTCGTTTGGAGCAATATCAGGCACAAATAACTTACCAAGAATATACATATGAGTTCAGATCAAAAATCCCTTAGCTTGATTATATTAGTTACTTTGTAAGCTCGACTTTATAGGGACGGTACCGTTAGGTTTGACAAACCTTACCGCAAAAACATGTGCTTATATAGTTGTTACTCGTACACTTGATCGGTTTATCGCCAGTATAGGGTAAACTAAAGACGTGTGCTCGGCTCACGCAAAGGTTAAAGCTTTATAATCAAGTGTTCATGATAATGTGTACTTTTCCTATGATGTATTCTAAGAAAAATCTTGTGGCCTAACTTAAAAAATGATTTACTAAACCTGTAGATTCACTCAACGTTTTCGTTGACGTTTTGCATGTTTCATCTCAGGTACATAGAGCTAGTGCTTCCGCTTAATTGAAGTTATATGCTGTTTGCTGCTAGAACTGGACGGCATCCAGCATGTTTATCATTTTCATTTCAAGAACAAATATTCGCATTTAAACAGTTTTCTTTTAAGATGTTTGGGGTTCATTTACATTAGTCATTGACGTCAAATGTTTCCAGTTACATTTTCTTTAATAAATGGCTTTGTTTTAATGATTAATGCGAATACTTTTCGGAAACGTCTCATATAGAGGGCGTGACCGCTAAACTGTGGGACCAGGAGTTAATACTTCGTTAGTGGATTCTGACGGGGTATTACATGATGTCATTAATCTTAATAATTTTAAATTAAAAGTTAAATCTTATTAATTAAGTATTATTATTAAATCTTATTAATAATTATTTTAATTATTAAAATTAAATAATTTTGAATTATTTTAATTAATTATTTTGAATTTAGTACGAGAAGGTATAAAAGTTAGGCAGAAGGAAACCAATTCTAAATTTATATTTAATTTACACTTTTAAAATAAAATGACAACCAATATTATCACTTATGATTGGATGTGGATTGTTTAATATGCATTTTAGGTGTTTGATGAAATGTTCAGCTGACGAGTTTTTTAGTCGGATTCTGTGGTTTCACGGGTCATTAAACTAAATGAGTTTAGCATTTACGTTCACTTAATACATAAAATTCATTTAAACAAACCCGTAATTTCACGAGTCATTTCACTAGTTTTAAAGAAAAGAAAAGCCAAAAAGCGTTAATATTCTTCGTTGTGATGTTTAGTTTGCCAACAGGCAAACTAAATAACCATCTTTTATGAATTCTCATGTGAGATAATACCATCTTTTATGAATTCTCATGTGAGATAATACCAAATAATGAATATTATATACAATATCGATTTAGCTGAGGAAAAGTTATATTTGACGATATTTATAGATATGTTAGTGCGTTTAGACTAATATACAATAATATCACGTCAAAAAGTTATCCACCAATTTAGATTTACTTCCTCGTTTTCTAGATTAACCATTTTCCACAAATAACTTCTACGTATACAATTTTAATTTTGAAAAAACAAAATATTGTGTTCAATTCATCTCGAACATTCATGTACAACTTAATATGCTTTGTAAATTTTCATTAGAAAACACGTTTATGCCACTTATACATTGTAACTAGCATAAATACAATTCCGTAAACAAATAATCCTACTTTATAAAGTTGTCCCTATGCATGAAATTTTATACTGACGGGGGATTTAACTTTTGGAAAGAAGTTTCTTTATGTAATCTATCTACTACTCCCGTGGTTTCACTTGAATTGCTGAAATAGTCTCCACGGTTTTATTTTGATCTACTTGGTCCTCGTGGTTTTCAGAAATCCCAGGGACTATTTCAGTAGCAAAAGGACTATCTCAACAACATTTTGAAAACCACAAGGACTATCTCAGTTAAGATAAAACTCAAGGGACTATTTCAGTAATTTGGCTAAAACTACAAGGACTATTTCAGTAATTATGTCATTATCTTGTCATTTTAAGGAGGAGTTGTTTGGTATTTTCCTTTATGTCAAAAGAATATTTTTTTTTTTTGAAAGGCAAGCAATAATATAGATCACGAGAAAGTTACAAGGTTCAGATGCTCACATCCATACAACACGATACACAAATATTGACTAGTACCAATTGGTTGCAAAGATAGCAACCACTTTGACTAGACCTACATTGTAAGATACACACAAGGATTATTAAGCCATACAAGCCAATCTAATTTATTTCCTTTTAGCCTTTGCGAGACCCATTCATAGGATTTGGTTTGAATTTCATTAAGAGCAATCGGGGCGTTCCACGATTTACCGCGAAAAACCATATTATTCCGATTTTACCATATGAAATAGACACAAACCCATTCAACCGCTTGCCACACCATCTTACCTCGACATGATAGTTGAGAAGGAGCAATCCCTCGGAGAATTTCGTTGGAGCTCAAATTCGTGAAGTTGCCAAGTCCCCACCATCCGAAAACACGATTCCGTAACTCCATTGAGTGCTTACAAAATATTAAGGCATGGTCAATAGTTTCCAAGTCGTCATCGCAGAGTGGGCACCTAACACTATGGAGATCAATACCTCTTTTGTCGAGCTCCGTTCTAACCGGTATACGCTTCTTGATAACCCGCCACGAAAATATTTCCAATTTCTTTGGGACCAAATTGTTACGGAAAGTTTCAATAATGTTGTTGCCGATCGAAAGTAGGTGTTCATCCACGAGAGCCGACAGTTTTTTACCGTAAATTTGTTGTTGCTCGCCATGTTCCACGACCAAGCATCTTTGCTGTTACGATCCAAATTCAAATTAGAGAGAAGTGCAGCTAGCGACTCGAGTTCACCTGATGACCCCCCGAATGGGCTTCTGATCCAATTCCAGACTATCGAAGTAGATCCTGAGTTGTTCACCTGTAGCCGATCACTCACCAAAGCCTCTTTTGAACTTTCAAGCCTGAATAATCTAGGAAATCTGTCACGTAGTCGTCTGTCCCCGACCCAAATTTCGTTCCAGAATGATGTAGCAGTCCCATCCCCCACTGTTTTCACAAAAGAGGAGCAAAAAGGAATGTGCAAATCGTCCAAAGCTTTTGCTGCCAAAATGATGTTAGTCCAAGTGCCTAACGATGAAGAGCGGGGTATGTCACTCCTCATCATCAAGCCACCACACGAGCCATAAATACTACGAATAATTTTCACCCAAAGTGCATTGGTTTCGGTTTTAAACCTCCACCACCACTTCCCAAGTAAAGCAAGATTTTCACTTTTAAGAGCGCCAATATTTAACCCCCCCATTCCCATAGGATGCAATAACATTGTCCCATTTAACCCAATTTATTTTAGAACCCGAATCCGACCCGCCCCAAAAAAAAGAACATCTCACACTTTCAAGGATATTTAACACACGGGGCGGAGCATGAAAGAGAGAGAAGTAATACAATGGGTGACTAGTAAGAACCGATTTAATTAGAACCAATCGGCCACCAAATGACATCGTTCGCATTTTCCAACTCGAAAGCCTACTTTTAAACTTCTCAATTACCGGAGTCCAATCTTTAGTTCGATTCATTCTAGACCCGATAGGTAATCCAAGATAAGTAAATGGAAATTGTCCTACTTGACACCCGATTTGATTTGCAACAATATTCAACTCATCAATACTAACACCAACGTCATACAAACGACTTTTTTGGAAATTAACTTTCAAACCGGAGGCTAGTTCAAAACATTTAAGAAGGTTTTGAAGGTTAGAAGCATTCGACCGGTTCCATTCCCCGAGAAAGATGGTATCATCCGCATATTGCAAGTGAGAAACTAGAACTTTGTCATTATCTACTTAAATGCCTTTAAAAAGCCCCCTATCGGTTGCCGCTTTAGTCATGATGTTCAACCCCTCCGCCGCAAGAATGAATAAAAAAGGAGATAATGGGTCGCCTTGTCGTACTCCTCTTTCCAACGAAAATTCTTTTGTCGGTGACCCGTTCACGAGAATAGAGATAGAAGCCGAGCTCAGACAAGAATATATCCATTTTCGCCATTTGCAACCAAACCCCATACTATTCACGACTTCCATTAGAAAATCCCAATTAAGACAATCAAATGCCTTTTCAAAGTCCACTTTAAACACTAAACCCTTTTTTCGGTTATTTTTGAGGAAATCAATACTCTCGTTCACAATAAGAGCACCATCTAGGATGAAATGACCTTTTAAGAAGGCACTTTGTTCCGGACCTACAAGCGAGGGAATTATTTTTCTAAGTCGATTTGAGAGAAGTTTGGCAATTATTTTGTAGTAACTACCAATGAGGCTTATAGGCCGGAAATCACCAAGACATAAGGGGTCACTTTTTTAGGAACCAAAGTGACAAACGACGCATTACAACCTTTTGAGAATTCCACATTTTCCCAAAACCAAGAAATAGCCTTAATGAGATCCAAGTTGTGCTTACCAAAGGATCCGTTTTCCCGTCATACATCGGGGGTTTAGTCCTCATGAAGCTCTTAAGACAACGCTCCATTTCACTACTACCCCGAAATTCGGAATACTTCCTATCCATTTCTTCTCGAAACGTACTCATTTGCTCCGCAACGGCGGCCGCAGCTCTAGAGTTAAACTCCTCGTCATTCGTCTCGATCTCGTTTCGTGTCGTCATTCTAAAGAATGCAAAACGATTAGTCCACGAACGTATAAAACCGCACGCACAACACCGTCCCATCTTGCTAAACACTCGTCGTACATCACTCGTTAGACACGATTTGCACCCGTAATAAGGTTTGCAAGTCCTTATTATGCACACACGCCGCATCGACTCGTTAGTACAACAACCGCCTCGCTCGATGATATAAACAAACACAACCACAAACAAAACACAACGCAAGAATCAATATCGCAACACAATAGCATATTAATAATATCTGCATTATTAATATAAACGTTAGTCAACCTACAATCAAGGCACTAACTAAACCCATTCCGACCCGTAATCCTACAAGTCCCGCAACAAATAAGCACACACAAAAGTCTAAGTCTAGGCAACTATCTCAAGTCACCTAAATCCCTTAGACCATGCTCTGATACCACTTGTAACAACCCAACCCGTTAACCATCCGTAAAAGTGCCATAAAATTATTTTTTTTAGAGCCAGTTGATCTGGACGGCGTCCAGTAATCTGGACGGCGTCCAGTTGTAAAAACCAGGACATCGTCCAGCCATCTGGGACGGCGTCCAGATGTGCTGCCAGATTCTGATCAGTTTTACGTTTTTCACACGGGTGAAAAACCCGCTTCCCGACACTTTTAAACCAACACACTTTCACAATATATTACAATAGGTTAAACTAAGAGTTTTTCATAATAAAAACCGAGTTTTACGACACCGGGCCCACATCGACCCAAAATACCACAAGTGACTATTTCGACCCATTAGTTTATACAAAACATAGACCGAGCATGAGATTGGGGACACGCTACCCAATCCTAAACAAATCCAAAGGCAAGTCTTCTAAAGCAACTACGCAAGTCCACTAGTCCTCGCGCTTACCCGAGCCACCGCATCCATGCAATCTATAAAAATATAAACAACGAGAGGGTAAGCTAACACTTAGTGAGTGAAAATATACTACATACATATATATGTATAAAATGGACACGCCACAATAATAATCAAATAGCGCATACCGAAGCATCCAAGTATAAGGCAAGCTAAACCTAGCATACCGTACGTTCACTAAGCACAAGCTAACAACACCAACAATATAGTAAGTTCGCAAACAACGTTGCGAACAATGCCAATAAGCTACAACCAGAAGGTTAGCTACATCACGTCAATACAACATTATATGTATACAATATATATATAACAACGCGTAAAACTCCCAAGGTTAACCATAACGCGATGGCGTACCGGCTCGTGGTTCACACCATACGCAATTGAGTCATACTCTTTTATAGTGCTACCGGCTCGTGGTTCACACTCGATGCTACCGGCTCGTGGTTCACATCAATTTATTTATAGTGCTACCGGCTCGTGGTTCACACTCGATGCTACCGGCTCGTGGTTCACATCAATTATTTTATAGTGCTACCGGCTCGTGGTTCACACTCGATGCTACCGGCTCGTGGTTCACATCAATTATTTTATAGTGCTACCGGCTCGTGGTTCACACTCGATGCTACCGGCTCGTGGTTCACATCCTATCACACACACACATTATGGCACTACCGGCTCGATGGTTCATACCATAACATTCACAAATAAATACGCCATATACACATACGTATAATTATTCCACTCACAATACTACCCTTCGTCATTGGGGTTATATCTAAGTCCGCATCACAATGTTAACCCTTCGCCATTGGGGTTATATAATCCACATCATACCGCGTGTGATAATGTACACACAAATTGTGTACCCCGCCAAAGGTGGCCAATCAAAACGCACAACCGTGCCAATTGGACCTATACACAAGTCCATCAAATCCACCTATATGTGAAGTGAGCTCTATAACCAAGAAACACTTCACCCCGACCCGCACCCATCCTACACATACATATGCACATAGGATATTAACACTCACCTAGTCGTCTTGATGAATGCTTCCAAGTAATCCGCAACGAGCCAAATGGAAAGTACCTAATCCATTATCACAAACACAACAACACAATTATGGTTGACTTACAAACCAACCCAATTGACACCTAGTGCAAATTCGACCCATTTGCACTTCCAAGCACGAAACGCGCCCACACTAACCAATATCCACTAACACGAGTGAAAATGGTCCTAACACACCGATTAAGCCCGATCGCAAGTGTTAAACACGTGTCATACCCATTTTGACACCAAAACCCTAATTTGACCCATTTCAAAATTAGGCAACCAAACACATCCAAAAGTGTTCCAACACTTCCATAATCACTAAACCTAGTGATTAAACTTACCATCAAACCCTAAACAAGGCCAAATCGTCAACCGACCCAAAACCCGCCAAGTGACAAGAACAACAAGTCACCATAAACCCATTTCATCATCTAAAAGGGTTTCATAACAAACTAACTCAAAACCCTAACTTGAATATCAAATCTAAACAAATGAAATTCAGAGTTTGAGCTTACCAATGCTACCACAACGTAGCTAGGAGCGAGATGAACAACTTTAGAACCCGAGCTTTAGCGAGAAATTGACTCCTCCTCTCCAAATCCACCTCTCTCTCTCTAAAACCCTTGCTCTCTCTCTAAAAATGGTTGAGAGTGTTTTGTTGGTGAAGATAAGGTTGAATGAGCTCAACCTTTGCCCATTTGTGGCTTAAAACCGGCCACCATGTGAAAAGACCAACATACCCCTCTAAAAATCTTGAAATCTCACAGCTGGCCCGACAGACACATGGGACGGCGTCCCAAATTCTTGGACGGCGTCCCGTCCTTCTTTGCTGGACGGCGTCCCGAAGGTTTGGACGGCGTCCCGAATAACTAAAATGTCAGAAACAGAAATAGGGTCTTACATCGGATATATTAAATCCTCCAGACTAGGTCTATCAATGCTCGGTTCTTCAAAAATACTTTTAAAATGCTTAAAAGTTTCATCTTTGATATCCTTATGTGAATCATTCCAAGTACCATTGATTGTGAGGCCACGTATGGTGTTGGAATTATTTCTCCTACGAATAACCGAGTGGAAGTACTTCGTGTTTTCATCACCGTCTAAAATCCACTTTACCCGAGCCTTTTGTTTCAACATGTTTGTTTTAATTCTTTCCTTCTCTAACCACTGTTTCCTTGACTTTCTCCATAGCTCTAATTCAACATCAGTGAGGACACGTGATTCGGCTTGAAGTTCGAGTTGCTGAACTGTGGTTTTGAATAGATCGATCTCACCATCTAAGTTGTTAAACTTACTCCTACTCCATGCTTTAAGGGCGTTCTTAACATTCTTTAACTTATTTCTAAACACGCAATCTTTCCTATTGATATCAGGGACCGCAACATTCCAAGCGTCACAGATTACATCACTAACATCTTCTTCGTCGAACCAAACATCAAAAACTTTGAAGGGTTTTGGGCCGAAGTTTCTTTCCTCGTCTTTTAGCATGATAGGACAATGATCCAATAAATCTCTATCCAACTCCACCACTGTTAAGTCTTTCCAAAGATTGTAGAATTTTTCGGTTACCAGGAATCTGTCGAGCTTACTATATTTAAGCCCATCGTCACTAACCCTCGTGAAATTTCTACCACCCAATGGAATTTCCATCAATCTAGAATCTGCAATGAATTTATTAAAACGGTCAGCTCTGTACTCGAGAAATTCACAATTGAATCTTTCCAACTGGTTCCTGACTTCATTAAAATCGTCGCATAAAACCCACTCTTCGTCATTTGCTGAGATCAAATTAAACAGTGCATTCCAAAGTTTCTGCTTATTCACATCATCACATGGCCCATAGACATTTGCAACATTTATATTGCAGCCTGAACTTTTCCAAACCCCTTTGATTCCAATGACATAGTCAAGTCTAATAACAGTCTTAGCTTCAAAAAGATTTGAGTCCCAAATGAACAATTGCCCACCTGCTTTACCTATTTTCTCTTTTTGCACAAAGTCACAATCATACGAACCCCACAATCGACCAATCCAGTTTAAGTCTACACTACCCATTTTAGTTTCTTGTAAAGCCACAAAGATGGGTTTTTCTTTTAAAATCAATCTTTTAACCCACCCGAACTTATCAACTCTATTCCCATACCCAAAACCTCTAACATTAAGTGAGATAATCTTCATAATTGAACAATATAATTCGAAAAAAGGACAGATAGCTTACTGAGAGGAAGATTTTTTCTTCCATTTTAGCCCTAGCTTGTTTCTATAGTCGCGAATGCTGTCTTTGCTAATGAGATTATTATCTTCAATTGCATCATTCCCAATAGAATCGCCAGATGCCTTTGAAGAGGATGACCCTCTATTGGCGCAGGAAGTACATTTTGATCTCAAGGGGTTACTTCCAGGTCTCTTTCTCCTTGCCGTATTTTTAACATTTAACATTCTTGAGGAAGATTTCCACCTTCGAATACTTGACCAACAACAATCCCTCTTTACTTGTGCACAATTTTTTGGCTGAGTCTGTGAACTTTGCAGGTTTGGGCGAGGTTGGACTGAAGGATTGCAAACGTGGTTACAATCAATTTTTCCGACTGGTATGGTAGGTTGACTCGGTGTAGCTTTTGAGTTACCAACCTTACAATGTGAGCCCAAATATTGTTTCTCATGGCACTCCACAGAATTGGCCTGAATAGGTACTTGCCCATTTGGCATAGTTGGGCCATTTTCCGTATTACAGTCCAAGAAGGAATCATCCACATCACTTGGGCCAGGTGACTTCGAGCCCAATTTATTATCAACATGGCCCAAAGAGTTGGGTGATCCATTACATGCGTAACCCTCATTTTGGGATATGTTACCTGGGGGCGATGAAGAATTTAAATTTTCATTGGAATCTGTTGCGCCGTTACTTCTGTCCCATGAGTTGTCAGCACTGTTACTTCTGTCCCATGAGTTGTCAGCACCGTAATCATTAAGATTTTCTTGGAAAAGGTTCTCAATCCCCAAACAATCAGATTCTTCATCTTCCATCTCTTGAACTTTTCGATTCCGATTGCCATCATCAACCCTAGCATCATCAACGGGAAACTTAAAGTTAACACTATGATTGTTATTGTGATCTCCCATATCTGAATTGAAGTCAGATTCATATTCATCCCTAAGTACATCTTCATCGTTATCAGAATTATCAATAAACATGTCATCCACAAATTCATCATCTTCATCATCAGTATTGTCTCTACCAGTGAGAACTTCAGTCTCCTTAATATCAAGCTTGGCAGGGATGGTTGGGCTTTCAGTGACCTGTGCTTGAACCCATGACGTACCCACTTTGACACTGACGATATCATCAATACGCTTTGACATATGTTCTGTGATTATGAGTACTTTACCAACGTTAAGATCTTGATTATCACATGTGACCTGACAATTATCAGTCTCTAGAACTTCACCCCATGAACTAGCAATTCTCTTGAATGTGGTTTCATTCCAGCAGATCACCGGGACGCCTACTATGTCGAGCCATACCAAACGTCTCGATACAGGGATAGACATGCCCAACAAATAGGTTTTGGAACACCATTTATGCAAGACATGATTTTTGTTGCTTAGGATTTTATCAACTTCAACGGAGGAGTAGAAGACAAGCAATATATTAAGCCCTCCTAAATATTTAATGTCACAATTGGTAATACCTTCTGCTCTACATAACCCGATTAATTGTTCAATAGTTCTCCAGTCCTTAAGAACACCAACAATCGATCTTTTCGCCAGATGCCTATTACATTCCCAAGTTTTGACTTAACACCTCTTACTTTCTCTCGAATAAGCTTCACTTTTATTCTCATGAATCTTATTAATCTTCTCCCTAAGGTCTCTTTTGTTGAGTTTGTCCCTAAGATCACCATAGTGGCTACCCGCAACATCCCTATAATTACGCCCATCTCTGAAGGAGTTACAGAAGTTACTATGGTGGGTGGGTCTCTTGGGACTGGACCCTTTACCTGATTGATTAAAACAGCCTTCCCCACCCCTTTCTGTTGCTTTTAAGATTTGGATTTGGTCCTCAAACATTATGTTGCTCAGCGAACCAAGCAAACGATCTGCATCTTTGACATTGCCGAATCTAGCAAACGCAAACCTCTTGCCATTTCTAAGTCTCTTACCCACCATGTATACATCCCTAATGTCACCGAAACATTTGAAAGTTCTCCAAAGTTTCGTAACATTCCAATCTTCCGGGAAGTTGAAGAACATGAAGGATGTCAATTGGATACCGGATAGCCTAGTTAATCGATCTTGAAATCTCCCATTGTAGTGCTCTCGAACTCTAAACGTGCTCGCATTGTGATTACTCTCGCCCTCTCTCTCACTCCTATTTTTCTCTCTCACACACCTCTCCATTTTTCTATCTTAAATTATGTCAAAAGAATATCAATTTTTAAATAACTAATTCTTGCAACTCCAAGTTCACGTCCACTTCTTGACTATGATCGTTCAATTATTTGAAATATAATATGGATGAGTAGATTATTTTGGAGTTGACCACATAATTTTTGTTTTTTGTTTTTTCTTTCTATATACTCACATTTATTTTTGAATAGTCGCGTGTGAATTTAATTTAATATAAACTTTGATTCTATAAACAATCGATTTAAAGCTACGTAAATTTATTTACAAATAAATTACGGAGTAGAAATTTCTACATGGTGCTAACTCTGATACACAGAGACGTCTTCGGGCATAGAGAAAATGGCAACCGCCTAAGACCCAAAAATCAAAAGAGCCCAAATTTTTTAATATTTATTTGATAATAAAAGAATTGTCGAACAGTTAAGTAAATTAAATAAAATAATGTCGAATAAATATTTGATAAGAAAAAAATTTGTTACGGCTCTCTTGAAAACTTCTTTCGTATTGATAAATTTAGTATAATCTTTTATGTATTAAAACAAATTAGCGTGTGTAAGGACCCATTTTTATTTTTGCCCAGGGCTTTCTAAATGTTGAGACGGCCCTGCTGATACATCGCCTTAACAGTGATTGGTTAATTAAATGTTATTTTTCAACTATATAATATAAGTTAGTCTTTTTATATAATATTTTATGATTATTATTTTTTTACTAAAATAACGATTAAAGGGTGTTCATCAATTATCAATAGATGAAACCCCGTAACCGATACAAGCAAAGAAATCAAACACGACGAATAATTGTAAAAAGTATTCATCAATGTAATTTTATGATATGATATTATGATATACGCAGTATTTATTATACAGAGTAGTATAAGTACTATTTTGACGCTCCAATATAGTAAAAAAGTTTATCAAAAAATATTGAAATATCCATAACATTTAGTTTTAATTAAATAGATAAACTGTAGTGACATTCAGTGGCGAAAATACATGGGGCCAAAGGGGCCCGCATCCAGTAGATTTTTTTTCAGTGTTAAAATTTTGGGTTTTTCGAATTTGCCCCTGGTGAATTTTTTTTTTTTGCCACAACCAACATATTTTAGCCCAAAACCGTTGAATTTTGCCCAAAATTCTCCAACTTTTGACCAAAAACCTTTAAATTTTGTTCAAAATCTTCAACTTTTGCCCAAAAACCTTCGTAATTTGCTCAAAAACCTCAATTTTTTGCCCCAAAACTTCATATTTTGTCCAAAAAAATTGCTACAGTTTAATTTTTTTTTTTGTCCGGATGAAAAAAAATTCTAGTTAAGCCGCCACTGGTGACATTAATCACCCTTTCCGTTCAATTATTCATTTGATATTTTAATTTAATGGGGAAAAAATAGTCACATGCAGAAATTATAAGTTTGTTTTTATATATCAATAAAAATAACTAAATATGGATGAATATAGATAGAGATCGGTAATACGTAGTCTTGTTAACTAGTGCTCTTACAAACCTGTCCTTTTTCGTGGAATTCTTGGAATTTTGCATACGATTATTGATATATTTTCCAGTTCTCATCGTCTTAGATTCCACTTCTTAAATAATTTATGTTTTCTTTTCATAAAAGGTATGACGTACCCATCCAATAATTCAGGAAAAACAAAACGTTATCAAGATAACTAGACTTTATAAGATCGTGTCGTGTCAAAATAAAATTTCCAGAAACATGCAAAACAAAAAAGATAAAGTAATGATCGTTATGCTATACATTTGAAGTAAAAATGAGAGAAACACGGGTAGTTATCTTAAGTTACTCACTAGTTAGATAGGAGTTTTGAGGGTATGGTAACATTCCGTCTTACATCGGCTAAGAAATAAAGTCATAGTTTCTTATTATAAGTTTAAAGTAATGGATAATTAACGTGGCGCGCACTGGTTTTTAGTGTAAACTTGGAGATACTAGTTATTCCATTGTTTTAGTTTATGAGGGGCGAATGTCAGAGCGACTCATGTGCTGATCAGGATGGTGGGACAAACCTTATCGATGACGACGAGTTTATGCGAATATTACATTGACTCTGGACATGATTGATCTTGAGTAGAGATGACATCCATGGACAACGGGCACAGATATTTAATGCTTGCGACTCGCCCGCCAAGATTTTTTCGATACCTGCGGGAACCCGTTTACCCTCCAACGGGTAATTTTTTTCCCGTACCCGCGATACGAGAGGATCCACGATCCACGGGTTTACAAAATGTACACTTTTAATTTTTTGTCATGGATACCAACTACCAACACATAAACCTGCGAATAATTATGAAAATGCATTAAAATATTTTAATTATATAATATATAACTAAGTAAATGTATGCGTGTGAACGAGTATACCTGCGGGTATGCAACTGTGAAATTGGTTCGTGTTTCTTCCAGGGCAGCAATTGAGAGCGGGTTATGCAACTGCGAGAAGATGATCGCGTGAGTAGTTTAGTTCCCTTTGGGTGATGCCAAACTGTTGTTCAATAAACTTGAACCTATCAGCAGAATGAACTTATATATACTCCGTAGTATTCAAAGCAATAGATGAAGAGAGTATTATGTAACTGATAGGCGTCGAAGTACCCGTCAAAAATAACTTAATTACCTTAAACTAGTTAGAGCAAGTAAGGTTCGTTCCACGGGAGATTGTGGTCAAAAGCAAGCAATTTTCAAGAGTTGATTTTGCAATTTAAAACTAAATTCAAACTAAACTAAAGACTTTAAATGAAAAAGACTTAAACTTTATGAAGTTTAAGAAAAGAGCTTGAAACTAGTAATTAAAAGTGATGTGTTGTGATCAATAGGTAAAAAGCTTTATCCCTTCCAAATCCCAATTGGTATAATTCATTCAAGCAAGCACTATATTTATCAAGCTTTTGTTTAAGTCGCATAGACATGAGTTCTTAGGTTCATTAAAAACATTATCATGAGCACAAGTTATGCAATTTATACAAAAGTCTTTATCCCTAACTAAATTAA
Source organism: Rutidosis leptorrhynchoides (assembly GCF_046630445.1). Lineage (NCBI taxonomy): Eukaryota > Viridiplantae > Streptophyta > Magnoliopsida > Asterales > Asteraceae > Rutidosis > Rutidosis leptorrhynchoides. Next base: position 45,751,506 of record NC_092335.1, on the reverse strand, counting down.
CACAATGTGGACTTAGAACAATTGTTAAATCACAATAACTTGTCTTGTAATAATAAAGATCAATAAACTTACATTAAACAATTACTTAATCAATTCACAAATCATAAATCAATCTCAATACAATTCATGAATCACATAATACTTGAATGAAATGATAAATACACAATTGTTCAATGGAAGGAATAAAGAATAACACTTAGCCGAGCATGATGATTATGAAGAACATGATGAAACTTTGATGAACCATGATGAACACGCCTTTGATCCTTGAAAAGGTGATGAATTTGATGTTAGGGTTGATGTTTTTGGCTCTAAAACTGATGAAAAAGGTTCCCAATTCGTGGGTAAGGGTTTCCCTTATATAGGGAATGGATAACTTGTTCCCAAAGCAAAAATATCTCAAAATCCGGCATCAGCGAAATTGCATTAACGTATTTTACGCCATGCCTGGCGTAATTTACGCCCATATTTGCACTTGCGTAAAATCTTGGCGTAATTGTACGCCCAAAAATGATTTTTTCCCTGATTTTGAAACTTGCATTGGCGTAATTTACGTCGAGCTGGCGTAATTTACGCCCATATTAACACTGGCGTAAAAGCTGGCGTATTTTACTTGAAAGCTGGCGTATTTTACTCCAGTGTAAAAATTCTGATTTTTCCAACTTTTTCCACAACTCGACTTTTAATGCCGTTTTTCTCACCTTTTTGCACTAACTTCTTTTCTCACCTATAAAACACAAAACCACATCAAAGTATCTCATTTTTCACTCAAATATGGTTACTTTCACGTTGTTAAGCATAAACGATCGTGTCAAATAAGGACCGATCAAACCCCCACACTTGGCTTTTGCTTGTCCTCAAGCAAATCTGTTTTTAACTATAAGACAACAATACTTAGGTGATCTTAATTCAAATAACTTTTCGCAAAACAATTTTAACTATTAATTGAGATGTAAAGGCAATACGGGTCAGTCACTCAATACCTCAAACAATTTTTCAACCACCAATGCATCAATCACAAAACTTTTCCTCATAGGACATTTCCTTAACTTACTAATTCCAACGCTATGCATAACACTATAAGCCTCAATCATTTCCCAAATCAACAAATAGATCAACACTTAGAACTAAGTTAAACAAATATCCTTCACAACTTTTTCATGATCCATACTTAATCTCTTAACAATAAATACAAATGTATCTAGGTAGCATGTCAAAAGAAACACAAAATGGGTTAAATTACATCCGGTTAAGTTTATTGGGTTGGTCATGACTCGGATAAAAATTGGTGTAAAATAGTTACGAATGTCGAACCAATCAAACTTTATAAGGTTTAGAAATTTTAACGTGACCCTCATTCGTACAAAGATAAAAAAAAAAAACTTAAACCGGAATGTCAACTATAACTAGAATCATACATATGTTTGTGGTTTTATCCTCCTTAACTTCGTAAATAACCAAACTCATGCCCTTGTCTACATTAGTATTAAGTGCATAAAGGTTCGTTAAAAACGATTAATTTCAATTAGACCAATGAACCTCCTAAGTCTAGTTAGAAATACCTTATACCACAAGCCAGGTGAAACGGATATTAGTTACATTGCCCATTTTTACGCGACATTACATGAACAGTGTAGGTTCTTTTGTGAGGTTATGAGAAGTCTTACTTTGATTTTACACTTCAACGAGAATGAATTTTATGCCTCAGTGGTCCATGCTTTATAAGGCACTCGTTTCATAATTTTTGGCATAGTCTTCTTCTACTCTCTTTTTCATTAATTTTTTTTACTATGCCTCAGTGGTCCATGCTTTTTAGGGCACTTGTTTCACAATTTTTGGCATATATTTTAAATTCGTCTCTTTCACTTCCTCCTCATCTTTTTTTTTTTTTAATGATATCGCACATGATGTAACATATTTGGAACATTTTTTCATGTAACGTTGAATGCGTGGTGACGGTGACAATGATATATAGATATAAGTAGGATGTAGATGATGGGTGTTGGATATGGTGAATATCATTGTCATAGCTTGGGATATAAGGACTTCCGTTCGACCTTTGCCTAGGAAAGAGTAAACTCTATAAGGGTTGCACCAGTGACGATTATTATGGTTATGCACTTATGTACCAATGAGTAAATCGTGGAATCCAATGTGGAACCTAGGAAACCACTCTGAGTCGAATTAGTCAAAAAACCACAAACACTATAACATGATAGCCAGTTATAATTGAAATTCAAATTTAAACCAATTATGTCTTAGCAAAAATGAGTTGCGTTGTCACCTAATGTTACCGCGTCTAAACAAGATAAAGTAAGATTAATTCGACATTAATAACCCAAAAATTAAGGGTAGGAATGGGAAGTTGGTTTTTCTTTGGTTTTCATTCTAAAGGTTCAGGCTGCTAATGGTAAGTACTTGAATCTAGTACACAATCGTGTACTAACGACCTGGGTGGACTGGCTTAAAAATGGTGTAAAATAAAAAAAATGGTTTAAAAAGAAAATCCTAAAGTGTTTCTTTATCATTCATGTTACCTAGAATACAACAGTGGGATCTCATTTTCATCCTTTCTTTTCTCCATGAGAATACAATCTCTTAAAGTTACCTAGCCGAGGTCAACAAGGTCAAATGCTTTCAATAAATTACCTAACACTATCATTCCTCACCGGCCAAGTCCAAAACTTTCAAGTTAATTCTTAGTCACTATGGGTACTCTCATGGGTCAACATCTCAATTATAGCATTAAAAAAAAAAAAAAATCGACCACCTAGGTAATTTAAAACCATTTATTTCTTACAACCTTTGAACAACAAACTTTTTCAAGCTAAGCCAAATGTGCAAATTTCCTTCCTCCCCCCCACACTTAAACCATGCTACGTCCTCGTATGCATGTTAAAATAATTTTTAAGTAAAAGTGAGGAATTTGAACAAGAGAAGAAGAAAAAGAACAATATTACCTGGAATAAAATCAACTTCCATAACAACCGTAACAAGCACACTGACTCCCCATTTCATCATATAACATGTTTCCTTCCATCCAACTTTATTCTTACAAAACAAAAACAAAAGAAAACATAAAATCTAACTAGCCCACTTTCGTAGGGATCCCGCTTGCACTTAGCGTGTGCAAGAAGCCTTTAAACCATCTTATTCCCTCGAGTGGACGAGTTTTGTCTCGTGAGGGCTTGCAGTGAACATTCCCACAAAGTTCATTTAACTAAATAAATAAAATAGAAATAAAGTCAAAATAAAATAAAGGAGACTTAAAAACTCTACACATAGTTCGTGCAGTTTTTATTTCTGAGTCGTGCACGCGACTCGTTCTCTACTTCAGCTAATTCCGGGACTGTAGAAGATTCCTCCTTCTTTCACTCTATGAGAACATTCAATTTTTCGAACTTTCCTCAACTTAGACTCCAACCATGCATCATCTTCCTTGGCGACATGCATTAACTCAAACAATTTATCTTTTTCTTTAGGAGACAAGTTACACATAAGACGGTTACTCAAACTTTCGTCTCCTCTACTCCTAGCATCATGAACCCTTCTATGTAAGTTTCTCATAGAACGATCAATCACCGGGTCATCCCCATATTCCTTACACTCACTATCATGCCTCACAGAACTATGTGGCGAGTTTACATTGTCTCCCCCACACTTAGGCCCTTCAAGATCCTCTAAATTGGAAGACACTTCATAATCAACTTGAGAATTAACCTTCACATTCTTATTCATTTTTATTTTGTGACCTCCAAACCTTTTAACAAGTTTTTCTATGGTTCCCTCCATTACTTTGACTATTTTTCCACTGAATTCTTCAGATTTTTCAAGTGTATCATCAGACACATTCTGAACACACATATTCGCCATTTTGTTATCACTAGATACATGCTCAATCGTCTTCGGAGTTACCAATTGTTCATCCTGTTCGCATTTAGAAACTTTTTCATCTACCCCAACAAATGTGGATACTGCTATCACGGTTTCCTTCGCCGGCAATGAACAAGTGGTGGTAATAGACGAACTTAACTTGGTCTCAAGAACTTGACTCAGATTTTTCAACCCGCGCTCAAGATTTTGGATCGACTCTTGTTGACTCATCAAAATTTCTGCATTAGTTCTTATTTGAGATTCCATGAATTCTCTCATCTTACCCTCTTCACTAAATTTCCTTACATCCTCTTTCTCTTTCACATTCGGTGCATACTTTTGAACCTGTTCATGGTTAGTATCTAACAAAAAACAATCCTTGACATCCGGTGTATGTAATGAATTAAAAATATTAATTCGTGATCTCTTATTACCAAAAGAAATGTCCATAACTCCGGTTCTACAATTGAAAAGAGCATCAATTGTGGCAAAAAATGAACGACCAAGAATGATCGTCGGTTGGGTCTCCCTAAAGTTAGTCTCAATGTCCATAACAATAAAATCTACCGGGTAATAAAAGTCATCCACTTTCACAATCACATTTTCTAACATACCCCTTGGAGTTCTCATTGTCCGATCCGCAAGTTGGATGAGAATATTAGTTTGTTTTAAAGTTCCCAACTCGTACCGGTTAACAAAACTTGATGGAAGTATGTTAATACTAGCCCCCAAATCTAATAAAGCCTTTTTGACGTTAACATTACCCACCGTAACCGAAATTAGCGGTGTACCCGGGTCCTTAAACTTCGGTGGAAGTGAACCAGAAATGACCGCACTCACTTTTTCAGTTAATTTTACCTTTTTGGGCAATGATGCATTGAGTTTCCGTTTTTGAACACACAAATCTTTTAAAAACTTAGCATATGCAGGAATTTATTTGATTGCATCAATAAGTGGAATATTGATTTTTACTTGTTTAAACGTTTCCCACATATCATCTATTTTTGGTCCCTTTTTCCCATAAGAAAATTGGTTCGGGGACTCCAAAGTCTTGGGAAATGGAATAGTATTAGTCTCCATATCCGTTTCCTCAAACTTTTCAACTACCGATTTTTCAACATTTAACCCAACCCCAAAATCCACCGGAACTTCATTAACATTATTACTTAAATCATGTAAAATAGGAGACTTACCTGGTCCATACTCGATTTCTGATTCCCTGGGCATTTTTAACTTGTTATCATATACCTTTCCATTTCTTAAAGTGCCCACCATGTTCACTTCATGTCCTCTTCCTTGTGATTCATGATTCGGGTTAAGTAATGTATAACTCAGAATTGTATCTGATTCTCGTGTTGCCTTTTCCTCCGCCACTTGACCAATTTGCTTACCCAATGCCGCAATTGACTTATTTTGAATTTCCAAAGTCTTCTTCATCTCTTCCATGAATGACTCCATCCTAGCATCCGTGCTTCAGGATTGACTTTGTTGATTATTTTGAGACAAATTTTGGTTTTGATAGTTATGGTTTTGCCTTTTGTATTGGTTATTTTTTTGGTTCGGGTAATGGTTTTGGTGTTGGTTTGGTGCATTCATTGTGTTGTTGTTGTCCCAGCTAAATTTTGGATGACTTCTCCACCCTGGGTTGTAGGTGTTGGAATATGGATCATACTTCCGCCCTTGAATCTCGTTCACTTGCTCTTCTATCCCTAATGATATCCCCTTTTTACAACCATTTGCATAATGAGAAGCATCACCACATATCGAGCACACATCCTGAACCTGCACAAAATTAACACTACCACACTGGTTCGGGTTGTTAAAGATTGGAAGCAACATCTTTATCTCATCTAATTCCTTTTCTAAATTCCTAGTCGACCCTCCCGAGTTAGACACGTGGTTAACATGGGAAGAATTGTGAGTTTGCCGTGCAACCGAAGCTTGAGTTTTTGAACCCTTGCTCAATTGCTCAAAAAATGCCCATTCATCCTCACTACTTCGAGTCATAAACACACCACCACTAGCCGCTAATAGGAATTGTCTATTTTGCGAGTCAAGACCATCATAAAAAACTTTGACAAGTTCCCATTTTGGTATTTCGTGGTGGGGACAAGATCTAAGTAATTCCTTCAGACGTTCGTATGCTTCATGAAAAAGTTCATCTGTCAATTGCCTAAAAGATTTTATTTGCATATGCATATCCGAAGTTTTACTTATCGGGTAGAATTCCTCAAGGAATTTCTTTTTCATCACCTCCCAAGTAGTGATACTCCGGGCGGGTAACAACAAAAACCAACGCTTTGCTTTATCTTTTAAAGAATAAGGAAATAGGCGAAGGCGTACCTCTTCATCCATGAACCCGTTTACCTGATTTGTAGCACAAATCTCATTGAATTCGGTGATATGCTCATAAGGTTCTTCCGTTGCCATACCTCGGTAGTTTGGCAAAATAGAAATCAATTGAGGGCGAACCTCAAATCTTCTGTTGTTATCCGCATTCGGAGAGGGATAAACAATTGGTGAGTGATCTTCATAATCACCCGGTTGGTAATACGAATCCACACCTCGTGCGTCTCTCTCTGCCATTGTTGCAAATAGGATTTCCGCCTACCTGAAAAGAAACACAAACAAGAAAACACAACGCGTAAAACTGAACAAAACTAATAAAATGAGAAAATATTTTTGGATTTTTTTGGTTTTATAATTTTTATGGCTTTTTCAAAATTTAAAAGAAAACAAAATACAGATAAGAGCTTGCAATCAAGCGCACACCTCCCCGGCAGCGGCGCCAAAATTTGATGGGCGTCGAAGTACCCGTCAAAAATAACTTAATTACCTTAAACTAGTTAGGGCAAGTAAGGTTCGTTCTACGGGAGATTGTGGTCAAAAGCAAGCAATTTTCAGGAGTTGGTTTTGCAATTTAAAACTAAATTCAAACTAAACTAAACACTTTAAATAAAAAAGACTTAAACTTTATGAAGTTTAAGAAAAGAGCTTGAAACTAGTAATTAAAAGTGATGTGTTGTGATCAATAGGTAAAAAGCTTTATCCCTTCCAAATCCCGATTGGTATAATTCATTCAAGCAAGCACTATATTTATCAAGCTTTTGTTTAAGTCACATAGACATGGGTTCTTAGGTTCATTAAAAACATTATTATGAGCACAAGTTACGCAATTTATACAAAAGTCTTTATCCCTAAATAGATTAACAAAATGTGGACTTAGAACAATTGTTAAATCACAATAACTTGTCTTGTAATAATAAAGATCAAAAATCTTGCATTAAACAATTACTTAATCAATTCACAAATCATAAATCAATCTCAATACAATTCATGAATCACATAATACTTGAATGAAATGATAAATACACAATTGTTCAATGGAAGGAATAAAGAATAGCACTTAGCCGAGCATGATGATTATGAAGAACATGATGAATCTTTGATGAACCATGATGAACACGCCTTTGATCCTTGAAAAGGTGATGAATTTGATGTTAGGGTTGATGTTTTTGGCTCTAAAACTGATGAAAAAGGTTCCCAATTCGTGGCTAAGGGTTTCCCTTATATAAGGAATGGATAACTTGTTCCCAAAGCAAAAATATCTCAAAATCCGGCAGCAAAATTGCATTGGCGTATTTTACGCCATGCCTGGCGTAATTTACGCCCATATTTGCACTGGCGTAAAATCTTGGCGTAATTGTACGCCCAAAAATGATTTTTTCCATGATTTTGAAACTTGCATTGGCGTAATTTACGTCGGGCTGGCGTAATTTACGTCGGGCTGGCGTAATTTACGCCCATATTAACACTGGCGTAAAAGCTGGCGTATTTTACTTGAAAGCTGGTGTATTTTACTCCAGTGTAAAAATTCTGATTTTTCCAACTTTTTCCACAACTCGACTTCAAATGCCGTTTCTCGCACCTTTTTGCACTAACTTCTTTTCTCACCTATAAAACACAAAACCACATCAAAGTATCTCATTTTTCACTCAAATATGGTTACTTTCACGTTGTTATTCATAAACGATCGTGTCAAATAAGGACCGATCAGTAACATCCCGCATTTTTTCGTTAATTCATTTTAACGCCGTCTTTTTTTTAGATAATATCTTTCATTATCTAAATTCGTATCATCCGTTAATTAGCGTTTTCAATATTTCCGTTGTTCGATTATAACATCTCTCGTTAATTTGCGTTTTTGAAATAATTTGTTTGGTTAATTCACGCACCCGCTTTCAAACTCGAAGGACTAATGTTGTCAAGTGAGCAAAGAGGTAACTAGTGGTTGACTAGTCAACCACCTCCCTCCCCACCATTCATTATCTTTTCTTTTCTTTTCCATTTTTCTCTCAATTTTTACTTCCAAACTTCCATCCTTTTGATCTTCATCACTAATTCATCATCTAAATCCAAATCAAGAAGCTAACATCAAAACAAATCGTACTTTTGGAATCCTCTCTTCATCCTCTACATTTTGGTACCAATTTCACTACTTGGGGTAAAGTTTCTAAAAACTCTAGATTTCTCAAATTCATTTTATAGACTAGAAATAGTGTTAGTTAGTGTCTATGGCTCGTTTATAACATGAATATGTGATTTGTTTGCTTGTTCTTGATGTTTTGAGTAACTAACATGAACTTGAAAATGGGTTTATTTAATCCTTGATTTTGGTTGATTAAATGTTAAAGTTCATGTATTAAACGTGTTACTAGCATCAATAGCTTCGTGTTGGTATGTAGGTTGATTTAGAAAAGCTCCATTTACAAAATAGTTGAATTCATGATTCTTGGTTAGGGTTTGATGAACTTTAAAATGAACTTTTGGTGCATTGAATGGTATGATATGTTGTTAGTAAGTGTTTAGTTGTATTTTCTGTTTAATTACCTTCGAAACGGCATACCGTATGTGTAAATTGTATTCCCGAATCATGAAATGCATATTATGAACTTGAAACTTTAGTGATAAACTTTTAATGATCTTTTAATGATCATTTGAGGTTTTGGTTAATAAAAATGATGAATTTGATTAATGATATGTGCTTAGTTGTGTTCCTCGTTAAATTACCTTTCCAACGATGTATGGCATGCGTTTTGAATGTTTTCGGTTCATGAGTTATGTTTGTATGAAGTTTGGTTCGAGACTTAACAAAAATTCAGCAAACAGCATTTTTCGTGTAGTAGAGTGTAGTGACCCGAACTTTTTCATGTTTATATATATTAAATTAAATTGTTATTTACATTATTAAGTGTTTCCAACATGTTAAGCAATCAAACTTGTTAAAACTTGATTAATTGAAATAGGTTTCATATAGACAATTGACCACCCAAGTTGACCGGTGATTCACGAACGTTAAAACTTATAAAAACTATATGATGACATATATATGATGACATATATAGTTAACATGATATTATGATAAGTAAGTATCTCATTAGGTATTTTAACAATGAGTTATATACATAAAAATTGAGTTTATTGAATTAAGAAACTCGAAACGATATATATAACGATTATTGTTATAACAACGTCTTACTAAGTACATATGAATCATATTAAGATATTGATACACTTTGTTAAACATGTTAAATGATAAGTAAATATATCATTAAGTGTATTAACAATGAACTACATATGTAAAAACAAGACTACTAACTTAAGGATATCGAAACGAGACATATATGTGACGATTATCGTTGTAACGACATTTAACTGTATATATATCATACTAAGATATATTAATATATCATAATATCATGATAATGTAATAATTTAACATCTCTTTAGATATAATAAACAATGGGTTAACAACATTTAACAAGATCGTTAACCTAAAGGTTTCAAAACAACATTTACATGTAACGACTAACGATGATTTAACGACTCAGTTAAAATGTGTATACATGTAGTGTTGTAACAACCCAACCCGTATTTAAATCCGGCCCATATATTTTTTTTCTGGTAGCGTAATAGTATTAATAACCTTTTGGCCCCAATTATGCTTCCAAAGACATCTTTAATACAATAACGAGTTCGACGACTTTAAAACATTCAACATACGAATTTAAGTTACAAAATACAAGTTTCGACCCAAATGAGTTTAAGTTCCAAACAACTACGAGCATGATGTTTGGGGATAAACTACCCAATCCTAGGTCAAATCCAAAAGTAATCCAAGCAAGCATCAAAATGGGAAATCATCTAAATCCCGAGCATACCCTTGCCAATCCGCTTCCGTACCTAAAAATGTAAACAACGAGAGGGTAAGCTAATGCTTAGTGAATGCAATACTTATACCTATACATATGTAATTTACCTACACGCATCCACCTACAATACCATGCAAACAAAATGCATAAATATAACAAACCGTTCCCCGCTACGGCACCACCGACTTGTAGACGACCAATAACATCGAGTCTCGCTCGTATGATGGCACCGACTTGTGACTCATCATAAGGTGTCACCGACTTGTGAATCACCATGTGGCATCACCGACTTGTGAAGCCCCGCCTAGCGTCACCGACTTGTGAACACTAAGAAATGTCACCGACTCGTGACTCATCAAAAGGTGTCACCGACTTATGAATCACCATCTAGTGTTACCGACTCGTGAACACTATGAAGTGTCACCGACTTGTGAATCACTTCCCCAACTTATGGTATCACCGACTTGTGAACCATCAACCAATTACTAAAGGGGTCACCGCCTCGTGAGCCACCATTAGGTGTCACCGACTTGTGCGGCACCTAACAAGACGCTAACGACCCGTAGTTCTCTTCACCCAAAACCTCAATAAGTCATCAACTTGTGACATAACGCCCAATACTCACGATATGGCGCCAAAGGCCCACATCGTGTACGAGTAAATAAACTACATACATACATGTATAAATATTCCACCCACCTCGAATACTTGAAGAACGTATCCCGCGATCTTAACTTCTTCCACCGACTTCACGCAAATCACCTACGCAAAGTATAAATGCAAATAAGCTACTCACAATGCTTATTCGACCAAAACAACACTTATGTTCTTCTTAGAACATCCTACTTGACCAACTTTGACCAATGACCATTTTTCGCTCGAAAACCTTCATAATCACAAATGACTTGTGATTATGCCTCAACAACATCATTTAAACATGGTTTGGTCAATTGATCACTCGTTTAAACACACGACCCGCCCATTTGGTCCTAAAGTGTGTTTTACACCATTTTATGCATAAAACGATACTCGAAAGCCCGAAACTTATGCAATCACTTCCCGCGTTCCCGAAATAGCTAATCTTAACTCTTATAGCCATTAAACGTAATTTATAGGATCGTTTACTCAAAAACCCATTTTATGAATTAAACTAGTCAAACTTACAAGTTCATGTGTTCTTCATCAAATCCTTTAATCATAAGACCTTTAGATGAATTAAACCCTTTAATTAAGTTCCTTAATCAACTAATCACTTTTATCAAACCCTAATCTCATTATAAACAACCATTTTCATCATCACTAGTTTAAACCTTCATGTTCATGACTAGTGGGGTTCTTTAAACTAACCAACAAGATCATTAACACAATTTAAACCCTAAATCATGTGAGAAATCATCAAAAACGGATCTTGAAGTTAACACTCACCGTTTGTACTTTCGTGTAGCCAAGAATGAGAGGAACGAGAAACCTTCATGCATCGAAAGTCGAATCACGAGCCTTAAACCTCAAATCTCCACTTGAATCTTGAGTGTGTTTAGAGTTTAGAGAGAAAATGGAGTAATAATTGGAAAAGAAAATGAAAAAAAAAAGATATGTGGCTGGGATTTATGTCTACCAACTGATCCATACGAGAAATGACCTTTGTACCCTCGAATACACCTCATTTTTACCAAGAAAACGGGCCTGGAACCAGACGTGGTCGCAGCGCGACCTAGGCAACCGCGGCGCAACGTTAGCCTAGAGCTGGCACTTCGAAACATCTTCATTCTGACCCAGCTTTCCTTGTTTAGTCGCGGCGCGACTAGATCCCTCCGCGGCGCGATGGTTAGTGTATTTTACTCCATTTTCGTCTAGTTAAGCCCTCGGTTTGTATCCTTACTCGTACGTTCCTTTCCCGAATCGATTATCCAAGAAAACCCTTCTTGAACACTCTAATATGAACTCATACTAACAAACCTTGCATGCATGCATATCCATCACCTTATTTATACATATAAACTTATACATATATACATCTTGCATGCATACACATATATCTTCCTTATACACCTCGCGTAACTCGTTTTCGTAAAACACCCGCGCACCAATATCCATAGATATTTTTGCACTTCACGCTTACTCCATATACATACAACGTACACCAACATACTTCGCGTGCTTCTCGCTCTCTCTCTCTCTCTCTCTATATATATATATATATATATATATATATATATATATATACATACGTAACCCGAACTATACATGTGTACATATTTAAATACCTCCATGTATGTAAATTTATATAGATCTCGTACACTTAGTTACAGTATATATAATCATCCTTATGTTTATCCATATATATATATATATATATATATATATATATATATTTTCTCGCGCACTTTATATATATATATATATATATATATATATATATATATATATATATATATATATATATATATATATATATATATATATATATATATATATATATATATATAACGTACATATCAACATATTCCACTACTAGCTTCGCGTACGCCCTTACCTATTTAATTTATACGCGTCACATACGATTTATGCCCAAAATACGTATTATAAATATTCGGGTCTTACAAGTGTTTTAATATGTATTCATACACTTTTGAAATACTTCAAGACACTTATCAAAATACTTCTACTTAACAAAAATGCATACAATTACATCCTCGTTCAGTTTCATCAACAATTCTACTCGTATGCACCCGTATTTGTACTAGTACAATACACAGCTTTTAGATGTATGTACTATTGGTATACACACTTCAATGATCAGCTCTTAGCAGCCAATGTGAGTCACCTAACACATGTGGGAACCATCATTTGGCAACTAGCATGAAATATCTCATAAAATTACAAAAATATTAGTAATCATTCATGACTTATTTACAAGTAAACAAAATTACACATCCTTTATATTTAATCCATATACCAACGACCAAAAATACCTACAAACACTTTCATTATTCAATTTTCTTCATCTAATTGATCTCTCTCAAGTTCTATCTTCAAGTTCTAAGTGTTCTTCATAAATTCTATAAGTTCTAGTTTCATAAAATCAAGAATACTTCCAAGTTTGCTAGCTTACATCCAATCTTGTAAAGTGATCATCCAACCTCAATAAATCTTTCTTATTTACAGTAAGTTATCTTTCTAATATAAGGTAATACTCATATTCAAACTTTGATTCAATTTCTATAACTATAACAATCTTATTTCGAGTGGAAATCTTACTTGAACTTGTTTTCGTGTCATGATTCTGCTTCAAGAACTTGCAAGACATCCAAGGATCCTTTGAAGCTAGATCTATTTTTCTCATTTCCAGTAGGTTTAGCTACTAAAATTAAGGTAGTAATGATGTTCATAACATCATTCGATTCATACATATAAAACTATCTTATTCGAAGATTTAAACTTGTAATCACTAGAACATAGTTTAGTTAATTCTAAACTTGTTCGCAAATAAAGTTAATCCTTCTAACTTGACTTTTAAAATCAACTAAACACATGTTCTATATCTTTATGATATGCTAACTTAATGATTTAAAACCTGGAAACACGAAAAATACCGTAAAACCGGACATACGCCGTCGTAGTAACACCGCGGGCTGTTTTGGGTTTGATAATTAAAAACTATGATAAAATTTGATTTAAAAGTTGTTCTTCTGGGAAAATGATTTTTCTTATGAACATGAAACTATATCCAAAAATCATGGTTAAACTCAAAGTGGAAGTATGTTTTTCAAAATGGTCATCAAGACGTCGTTCTTTTGACTGAAATGACTACCTCTTACAAAAATGACTTATAACTTATATTTCCGACTATAAACCTATACTTTTTCTGTTTAGATTCATAAAATAGAGTTCAATATGAAACCATAGCAACTTGATTCACTCAAAACGGATTTAAAACGAAGAAGTTATGGGTAAAACAAGATTGGATATTTTTTGATTGTTGTAGCTACATGAAATATTGTAACAATTCTATACAAATCATATCCTAGCTAACTTATATTGCATTATACATGTATTCTAATATATTATGTAATCTTGGGATACCATAGACACGTATGCAAATGTTTTGACATATCATATCGACCCATCTATATATATTATTTGGAACAACCATAGACACTCTATATGCAGTAATGTTGGAGTTAGCTATACATGGTTGAGGTTGATTCCAAAAATATATATACTTTGAGTTGTGATCTAGCCTGAGACGTGTATACACTGGGTCGTGGTTAGATTCAAGATAATATATATATATCGATTTATTTATGTACATCTAATTGTGGACAACTAGTTATAGGTTACTAACGAGGACAGCTGACTTAATAAACTTAAAACATTAAAACGTATTAAAAATGCTGTAAATATATTTTGAAGATACTTTGATATATATGTACATATTTGTTATAATTTCGTGAATCGACCAGTGGCCAAGTCTTACTTCTCGACGAAGTAAAAATCTGTGAAAGTGAGTTATAGTCCCACTTTTAAAATCTAATATTTTGGGATGAGAATACATGCAGTTTTATAAATGTTTTACAAAATAGACACAAGTAAATGAAACTACATTATATGGGTGAATGATCGAAGCCGAATATGCCCCTTTCGCTTGGTAGCGTAAGAATTAGTAAACCGATCTACTAATTGACGTGAATCCTAAAGATAGATCTATTGTGCCTAACGAACCCCATCCATGGTTGCGGATGCTTTAGTACTTCGATGTTGTTTTATCATGTCTGATGGATTTCCTGGAATGATAGGGGATATTCTTATATGCATCTTGTTAATGTCGGTTACCAGGTATTCACCATATGAATGATTTTTATCTCTATGTATGGGATGTATATTGAAATATGAAATCTTGTGGTCTATTATTACAATTTGATAAATATATAGGTTAAACCTATAACTCACCAACATTTTTGTTGACGTTTAAAGCATGTTTATTCTCAGGTGATTATTAAGAGCTTCTGCTGTTGCATGCTAATATATGGACAAGATTTGGTGTCAGCATGCTTGTATAATATTGTTTAAAACTGCATTCGAGATTTATTTTGTTGTAACATATTAATATTGTAAACCAATATGTATTGGTAGTGTATAAGTGTGATATTTTTAGATTATCATTTCTGGATAATCTAGGTGATGTCTTTTTAACCTTGTCGATAAAATAAAGGTTATGGTTTATTTTAAAAACAAATGCAGCCTTTGAAAAACGTCTCATATAGAGGTCAAAACCTCGCAACGAAATCAATTAATATGGAACGTTTATAATCGATATGAACGGGACATTTCAATTGGTATCCGAGCGTTGATCTTAGAGAACCAGAAATTTGCATTAGTGTGTCTTATCGAGTTTGTTAGGATACAATAGTGAATCTGGACTTCGACCGTGTTTTCTTTAAAAATGGTTGCATAACACTTTTGTTGGAAACTATATATTATTAACATGTAAATATTATGTGATATATTAACCTCTTAATGTGTTTGATATTGTGTGATATATGTCTACCACTAGTACAAATTCCATCGACTCACCTAATAATAATGAAGAGTCGAATATACTTTGGGAAGATTCACAAATTCCCGAAGAGGAACCGGAAGAGGAAGAACCGGAAGAGGAGGAACCGGAAGAAGAGGAACCAGAAGAGGAGGAACCAGAAGAGGAGGAACCGGAAGAAGAAGAAGAGGTTCCGGAGGAAGAAATATTGATACCTACAGTAAATCGATTAAATAAAAGAAAATCCTCAACCAACGGACCAAAGTTAAAAATGGTCAATGGTGTTTCCGCCAAGGAAGCAAAATATTGGGAATATTACCAATTTTTCGATGAATCGGATCCCGATGAGGATTCCGATGATGTTATAGAAATTAACTCAACCCAATTTAATAAAGCAAAAGGAAATAATAAGGGAAAAGGTATAAAAATAGAGAAACCTGATTACAACCCCGATGAACTTTATATGTATCGGCAACGTCCGTATTTCCTAAATTGTAACAATAACTCGGGAACCTCTAAACCACCAGGTTTTTCTAAACCTTTGTGGAAAACGACGGCTCGTATTAGAGGAACATCATATACCCCTAGAAAATTAGGAAAACGAACCAAGTCCAAAGAAGAAGAAACCAGTGATTCAGATTAGAGGGTTGTAATCATGTTGTGTATTATATGTATTGTAGTGTGCTTGTACTTTTATGTTCCATGTAAAAATTTCTTGTATTTTTTGTTAATTATATTTTACGAATCTAATTCTTGTCTATTTTACAGTATAAAAACAAAATGGAAGTTAAGGGTAGACAACCGAATATTTTAGAAGACCTACCAGAGGATATGATTGAGAAAATCTTGTCTAGAGTCGGTCACAATTCATCAGCACATTTAGTTATGGCGAAATTAACTTGTCAAATATTTGAAAGACTTTTCAAAAATGCCTTAGTTTATAAAAGGCTTTCCTTTGATAGGTGGGGTATATCACATTGGGGAGACCGTAAGTTACGCCGTGTTTTCTTTAAAGCATTAAATGTGGGGAACCCAAATGCAATTTTACGCTACTGGTTAAGAACCTATTTTGACTCAACATATCCTAACATAGGATTTCGTGAGTTAGAAAGAGCTTCTAACATGCAACATAAAGAAGCATGTTATACTTACGGGTTAGTGATGTTCGCTTCTTACCAAAGTGAGAAAAAGAACGTCGGATTACAACTTTTAAATAAAATTTTCCCACAAGTGACGGATTCAGTAGTTGGGGTGAGAAACAAGGTTTTTAGATTATTACAGGGTTGTTGGACATTACAAAACCCTCGTACTTTTGACGACGTTACAACATGCTGCCTATCCAATGGTCATAACGGTTACTTTCCACAAGACCAAGGATGGGAAGTCGTCTTAGTAAAACCAGAATGCATGACTTGTTTCTGGACTTATGAATTACGTGTCTTTATTTCTTTTGCTGAACGACTTGCGTATTAACTAGAATTGCCTTTATAGCTGCCGAGTAGCAAAGTTTTTATATGCTATATTTCATCCTATATGTATAATAACGGTATAGTAAGTTTGTAAATTTTGTATAAAGTTTGAACGCGAAATATTATTGTAATAAGTTTTTCATATAGAATCGTAGTAGTTGAATTGTATAACAGCTGCTAAGTATGAACTTAACGGGTAGGTACTACCCGAATTAAAACTATAAAATGCTAATATAAAGAAAAAGCTTTTATAAATAAGTTCATATTATACTACGAAATACTATTGACTACTCTTAAATTCTATATGATTAACTCAATTCTTTTGGCTATTTTTGAAGGAAATGGCACCGGCGACTCGTCAGAACTTGAACATGAGTGAGGAAGACTTCCGTGTTTTCCTTGCTGCGAATATAGCCGCAGTGCAGGATGCGATGCAAAATAACAATAACTCTGGATCTAGCTGTGGAACTAATTCTACAAGAAATCGTGTAGGATGCTCCTACAAAGAATTCACTGCCTGCAAACCTTTGGAATTTGATGGAACCGAGGGTCCAATTGGATTGAAACTGAAATGACCCTTCCATATAACTATAAACACAGTACGTTATTCATTGGTCCCATAGCGAGGTATTTGACCTCTATATAATACGTTTTAGAAAATATTGCATTCGTTTCATAAAAAGCACACCATTATTATACATAATACGAGTTTTAAACATATGGGCGATTATTTACAAAATAATCCCCATGATACAACGATTTTCAAATATTACAAAGGTGACATAACAGTCGAATATAATACATGACCAAAGTTTTATTGAATGCAACCTTCTTTTAAACAAAAGCATGAGACTCCATGCAAAGCTTGCTAAGATAATGCGACAGCGGAAGACTTTCTTAAGGACCTGAGAATAAACATGCATAAATAGTCAACACAAAGGTTGGTGAGATATATAGGTTTAAAGCTAGCATCGATATAAATATAGACCACAAGATTTCATAGTTACAAATATTTCAATAAAGATATTCTATAAGTTGTTGAGCGCTTCGGTAACCATACTTAACCATTAATGTGGCATATTCCCTTTATTATGAAATCTCCCTACACTGTACCAAGTGTAGTAAAAACGAAGTACTATGCAACCGTTTACGATACTAGAGCGACTAGACCGATTGGGGTTGTTAAACCCGATAGATCTATCAATAGGATTCGCGCTTACATGTTCTTACAACATGTAAATATTAGTTACCAAGCTATTTTGGAAGATATGCAAGGTGGTACAACTCAACGTAGAATGTATTTTAAGTACTTGTGTCCATGGTGTAAAACATAAAATGCATGTATTCTCATCCCAAAATATTTGTAGAGTTAAAAAATGGGACTATATACTCACGGTAGTAAAAGTATATTAATAATAACTTTTTAAATATACTCACGGTAGTAAAAGTATATTAATAATAAGTTTTCAACTTATTAAAAATATGGACGTCGTCCTTGGATTCACGAACCTATAACAATAATAATGATTCGGATAATAAAACATGTGAACAAAATTAATATAGCAAGTTCATATCATATATTCAATCACATGTGATTGTTTAAGTTTATATTTTCAATCACATGTGATTATTTAAGTTGTCAAGTTAGTAGTCCAATAATCGGTATATATATATATATATGTATATATATATATATAATCTTAGAATTACCCCACGGCGTATTGTGTACGTATTGTCTTGCATCAATCTAGAGATGTATTGTATATTTATTGTCTTAGAATTAACTAAGACGTATTGTGTACGTATTATCTTAGGATTTATCAAAACGTATTGTGCACGTATTGTCATGGAACGTACCAAGATTATTATATATATACAATCTCGGAATTAACCAAGATTATAATATTTTGTTATACTAATAATAACATGTACAAATATATATAGGATATAGGAAAAGTTAACAAGGATATGGTTAATATAGTTTTTATAATATAAATTTCGTCCATACAACGTTAATTTTAGCAGGTTTTGTTTTGCTCGCCAAATATTCATTACAACTCCGTTTAAAGTGAATCAAATTGTTATGGATTCCTTAAGAAGTAAATTTTACAAAACCAATTCGAAAAGTTCATCCCAAGTAGTAATTTTTAGAGCTTTATCCTCTTTTTGTGTTGGTGGACAGATTTGGAAAAATCCCGGCATCCACCCAATATATGATTTTTGATAAAATACTTCCACTTTGTCTAAAATCATAAAAAAAATACTGGAAGTCTTATTTACATATATTAACATATTTCCAAAGTCTTAGCCTCGAACTCAAAGTCTAGGATAGGTTTTTAATTCCCAACTCAAAACAGCCCGCTTTTTACCGAATGGAGATTACAGGATATATGTTAAGTTTCAAGGTGTTCTTCATATGTACAAGTTATAAGTTCTTATATTAACTTAATATAACATCATAATACATATAAATAAGTGTTATTAGAGTTAAGTTAGAAAGATTAAATTAGTTTTTCAAACAAGTTTAGAATCAACTAAACTATGTTCTAGTTTATAAACTCTTATATAGATAGCTATAAATATATGAATTGAACAAGAGTTGAAGTATAGATTTTACCTCAAGTTTAGAATGTAAATTTGCTGGAAATAAGTAGTAGAACAAAACTTAAGAGAGTTCTTGCAAGTGTGTGTAAAAATGAGTTAGAAATGGTGCTTATTTATAGGCTTGAAAATTTAGTTTTTAGTGAAAATATCTAAGATAAGTTAAAATGTATTAAGTCATGGATGAAATATTAAATAGATTAGGTAATGGATGACATATTACATAAATAATTGCAGATTTCTATTGGTATATACCAATAGTAAGTACTTCTAGAAGCTGTGTATAATACGGGTAAAAATACCGTATGAATGCGAGTAGAATTCTTGAGGAAATTGAACAGAAATACGAGTATAGCTATCCTTTATATGTATTGGTATATTATAAAGTGTATTCAATACTTGTAAGGATGTATTTACACTCATAATACAATATATGTAAATACATTTTAACATAAGTTAATTACGTCGTTTAAATAGTAACATATATATTGTTCAAAAACTCTTTAAATTAGTAGTATGAAAATATATATATATAATACTTTGTTAATATACTTAATGAGATATTTAATTATCATATTTTCAAGTTAAATATATGTATATACACATATATATAATTAATACAAGTTATGACGTTCGTGAATCGTAGGAATAAAAGGGTGGTCAACTGCTTATGTAAAATTCTTTCCGGAGGTTCAAGACTTATTAAAATTCATTGCTTATCAAGTCAAAATTATTAAATCATGTAAATAGTATAATCAAGTAGTCGGAAAAATCCGGATCATCACAGTACCTACCCGTTAAAGAAATTTCGTCCCGAAATTTGAAGTAGTACCTATTCAATGGGCGGTGTTTGTAAACAGATGTGGATACTTCTGTTTCATCTGGTCCTCTTTTTCCCAAGTGAACTCGGGACCTCTTCGAGCATTCCAACAAACCCTAACTATAGGTATGTTACTTTGCTTGAGCTGTTTGACTTCACGGTCCATGATTTCGACAGGCTCTTCTATAAAATGCAGTTTCTCGTCGATTTGGATTTCTTCAAGAGGAACAATGAGGTCTTCTTTTGCAAGGCATTTCCTTAGGTTCGAGACGTGAAAGGTATTGGTTACTCCAGTAAGTTGTTGTGGTAGCTTAAGTCGATAAGCCACCAGTCCAATACGTTCGATGATCTTGAATGGTCCAACGTATCTTGGGTTCAATTTACCCCTCTTACCAAATCGTATCACACCTTTCCAAGGTGACACCTTTAACATAACCATGTCATCAACCTGAAATTCTAATGGCATCCTTCGAACATCAGCATAGCTCTTTTGATGACTTTGGGCGGTCTTCAATCTCTCCTTGATTTGCACAATCTTTTCAGTAGTCTCCTATATGATCTCGGGACCAGTCAATTGTCTGTCACCTACTTCATTCTAACAGATAGGGGATCTACACTTTCTTCCATAAAGTGCTTCGAATGGTGCAGCATTAATACTCGTATGATAACTGTTGTTATACGAGAATTCTGCCAATGGTAAATATTTATCCCATCCGTTTCTGAAATCGATCACACATGCTCTAAGCATGTCTTCAAGAGTCTAAATGGTCCTTTCACTTTGCCCATCGGTCTGA
Organism: Rutidosis leptorrhynchoides; assembly: GCF_046630445.1. NCBI lineage: Eukaryota > Viridiplantae > Streptophyta > Magnoliopsida > Asterales > Asteraceae > Rutidosis > Rutidosis leptorrhynchoides. The sequence continues at coordinate 45,730,201 of NC_092335.1, read as the reverse complement.
GGATGATATGCAGTGCTCATATCCAGACGAGTCCCTAGAGCTTCATGTAGTGATTGCCAAAACCTTGACGTAAACCGATTGTCGCGATCGTATATAATGGAGATAGGTACTCCATGTCTTGAAACAACTTCCTTCATGTATAATCGTACCAATTTCTCCATCTTATCCATTTCCTTCATAGGTAGGAAATGTGCAGATTTGGTGAGACGATCGACAATTACCCAAATGGTGTCGTAACCCCATGCAGTCTTTGGTAGCTTCATGATGAAATCCATAGTAATACATTCCCATTTCCATTCCGGGATTTCTGGTTGTTGAAGCAGACCTGACAGTTTCTGATGTTCCGCCTTGACTTTGGAGCAAGTTAAACATTCTCCGATGTACGTTGCAATATCAGCTTTCAAATTTGGCCACCAAAAGTGTGCTTTAAGATCTTGATACATCTTTCCAGCTCCGGGATGTATCGAGTATCTCGTCTTATGTGCCTCATCCAAAACCAATTTTCTTAACCCTTTAAAATTCGGTACCCAAATGCGTCCAGTGAAGTATCGGGTTCCGTCCTCCCGTGTAACAAGCTGTTTATCTAACCCTTTAAGCATCTCATTTCCAAAGTTTTCTTCAAAAAGAGCTCCTTGTTGAGCCTCCTTAATTTGGGTAGTGAGGTTCGTACGAATCTTCATATTCATTGCTCGTACTCGAATCGGATCTCTTTCCTTCCTGCTTAAAGCATCTGCTACTACATTTGCTTTCCCGGGATGATATCGAATTTCACAATCATAGTCGTTTATTAGCTCGACCCACCTACGTTGCCTCATGTTCAGTTGTTTTTGGTTGAAGATATGTTGAAGGCTTTTATGATCGGTATACACAGTACATTTAACCCTGTACAAGTAGTGTCTCCAAATCTTTAATGCAAACACCACTGCTCCCAATTCTAGATCATGAGTCGTATAATTTTGTTCAAGAATCTTCAGTTGTCGGGATGCATATGCAATAACCTTCTTTCGTTGCATGAGGACACAACCAAAACCTTGTCGTGAAGCGTCACAATAAATTACAAAATCATCGTTCTCTTCAGGTAACGATAGAATAGGCGATGTAGTCAACTTCTTCTTCAATAATTGAAATGCGGCTTCCTGCTCAGAAGTCCATTCAAACTTCTTCCCTTTGTGTGTTAATGCTGTTAATGGTTTGGCTATTCTGGAAAAATCTTGAATAAACCTTCTGTAATAGCTAACAAGACCCAAAAATTGGCGTATTTGCGTTGGAGTCTTTGGGGTCTCCCACTTTTCAATGGCTTCAATCTTGGCTGGATCAACCTGAATTCCTTCACTGCTGACAATATGACCAAGGAACTGTACTTCTTTCAGCCAAAAGGCGCACGTGGAAAACTTTGCGTATAACTGTTCTTTCTTTAACAGTTCCAGCACAACCTTAAATGCTGTTCATGTTCTGCTTCATTCTTAGAATAAATAAGAATGTCATCAATAAAGACAATAACAAACTTATCCAAATACGGACTGCATACCCAATTCATGAGGTCCATGAATACAGCTGGTGCATTTGTCAGCCCGAACGGCATGACTAAAAATTCATAATGACCGTAGCGTATCCGAAATGCGGTTTTTGGAATATCTTCTTCTTTGACACGCAAATGATGATAACCCGATCTTAGATCAATTTTGGAGTAAACACGTGATCCTTGCAGCGGATCAAACAAGTCATCAATTCTCAGTAATGGGTACCGATTCTTGATAGTTAACTTGTTTAATTCACGATAATCTATAAACATTCGAAAGGATCCATCTTTCTTCTTGACAAATAAAATCGGAGCTCCCCACGGTGAAGTGCTCGGTCGAATGAATCCATGGTCCAGTAATTCTTGTAACTGGCTTTGTAACTCTTTCATCTCAGACAGTGCAAGTCTATATGGAGCACGAGCCACTGGTGAAGCTCCTGGTACTAGATCTATTTGAAATTCTACATATCTAAATGGAGGTAATCCTGGCAACTCTTCCGGAAAGACTTCAGGAAAATCTCTTTCCACAGGCACGTCATTGATGCTCTTCACTTTTTCTTTCATTTCGACTTTATAAACATGTGCTAGGATAGCATAGCACCCTTTCTTCAAGCACTTTTGGATTTTCAAGCAACTAATGAGTTTTAGCTTTGAGTTACCCTTTTCTCCATAAATCATTACTTCCGTTTTATCCTTACGGGGAATGCGAATTGCCTTCTTGGCACACACAACTTCAGCTCCTATTTTGGACATCCAGTCCATGCCGATTATTACATCAAAACTTCCTAATTCTACGGGTATCAAATCAATTTTAAACGTTTCTCCAGCTAAATTTATTTTACAATCACGACAAATTTTATCGGCTTTAATTAGTTTACCATTAGCTAACTCAATCATGTACTTAGCATCTAGAGGTAATGATGAACAATTCAATTTAGCGTAAAAGTCTCAACACATGTAACTTCTATCGGCACCAGTATCAAATATAATAGATGCAGATAAGTCATTAATGATAAACGTACCCGTAACAAGCTTCGGGTCTTCACACGCCTCTCTAGCATTAATAACAAATGCTCTTCCCCGTGCAGGTCCGTTATTCTTCTCTGGATTCGGGCACTGGCTCTTAATATGACCCTGTTTCCCACACCCGTAACAAGTAACAGTAGCCAAGGCAGTTCTATTTGCATTGGTGGCAGGAGTCTTGGTGCCATTTGTATTTGTAACGGGAACCCAACAATCTTCAGCAAGATGACCCCTTCGATTACATTTGTTGCACACCACATTACAAAAACCAGTGTGATGTTTGTGGCATCTGTTACATAAGGAATTTCGTCCTTTGTAACCTGAACTTGAACCACTACCCGTACCCTGCGTGGTTTCCTGTTTCTTGAGAGATTGTTGTTGGTGACCTCGATCACGGTTTCCATTCCACTTTCTTTTGTTATCCCTTACCTTGGCATCGGTATTTGATGGGTTCTTATCCAGGATGATCTGATCCATTATCTCGTTTTCCATGGTTATAGCTTCATGAATTGTCTTGGGTTTGGATGCTGTAACATTGGCCTTGATGTTCTTTGGCGGACCATCTTTGTACAATTCAATCTTTCGCTCTTCCGTTGGTACCAATTCAGGACATAACAAGGCTAATTCCATGAATCGCCTGTTATAGTTGGTAAGTTCAGTTCCGAAAACTTTCAGATTTCGTAACTCGGCTTCCATTTTTCTAACCTCATTCCTTGGGCAGTATTCATTGATTAGCATATTTTTCAACTCCTCCCAAGGAGTATCATATGCTTCATCGCCCCCTACAGCTTTTACATAGTTTTTCCACTATGTAAGTGCACCATCCTGTAATGTGCATGAAGCATACTTTGTCCTATCCCCTTCCGCACAACCACTGATTTTAAATACGGACTCGAGCTTTTCGAACCATCGGGTTAAACCGACTGGTCCTTCTGTTTCGCTGAATGATGAAGGTTTGCAACCTTGAAATGATTTATATGTGCATCCAACATGAGGGTTGGTGTTATTTGCTGATGCTCTTGCTGCTTCGACCCAAAGCATACGGTCGTTTACGCGTTGGTTGATAGGCTCCTCAATTTCTTGTTCCGTCATTCGGTTTAATCAAGCCATGTTTCTTCAATAAACATATAAGATAATTAATCACATAGAATATTATAGATGTAGTGAGTAATTAATGGTACATCATGGCATATTAATAATATGAACCAATTATTATAAAAGCATTTTCTTCTTATTAGCATTTTATAATTATTTCTAGGGTATTACCTACCCGTTAAAGTTCATACTTAATAGCTTAGTACAAAAATAAACTACTACAATCTAGATAATATTCTATTTTGAAAAATTTAAAGTAAAATCACATAATCATTTCACGCTTATTCATGATATAACAATACAATACCAGTATTTCACATAGGTTTATTTTACATAATACATATGTAGGATAAAATAAAGCACAATACATAATATTATACATGGCGTGAAATATTATCATAGCGGGAGGTGATTCAAAAATGACGGGGCCTTTTAGTTGTTGGTGAATCAATTTGTTTCGGTGGAATGAGGGATAGACGCACAATGTATTTTGTTGTTGGTCGTGGGTTTGAGGTACTTGGTATCTTGGTGGGATTATCAGGGAGATTTATATGGTAAGGGTGGTTTGGTGGTAAAAGGTGTCGGTTCTCACGCCCTACTACAATAGGAAGTTTAACATCCCTTGTTGCGTTATTCCAATCTTGTTTAGAAATTTCTTTGACTTCCTCCTCCGTCTCCGGATCGTTTTCAGGTTCTTTCACTTCTGGTTCTTCTGGAATTTGTGAATCTTCCCAAAATGCATCCCACTCTAGGTCATCATTGTCATCAGTTATATAGATGATTGATACATCTTTCTTCGAGTCATCGTGGTTATCAGATAAGTCAATGATTGGTACTTTTGCTGGAGATTCCTCTTCGGAGTCGCTGAATGTGATAATGAGATTGGTGCTAGAAGTAGACATATATCACACATTAACTACCACATTAGTAATATACCATATAATATTTACATGTTATAGTATTTAATTTCTGACCAAAAATGATAAGCAATGGTTTTCAAAAACAAGTTCGGTCAAAGTCCTGACTCACTAATGCATCCTAACAAATACCGATCAGACACACTAATGCAATTTCTGGTTCGCTAAGACCTCTGCTCTGATACCAACTGAAACGGCCCGTCCATATTACTATAAACGCAGTACATTATTCATTGGTCTCATAGCGAGGTATTTGACCTCTATATAATACGTTTTAGAAAATATTGCATTCGTTTCATAAAAAGCACACCATTATTATACATAATACGAGTTTTAAACATATGGGCGATTATTTACAAAATAATCCCCATGACATCGATTTTCAAATATTACAAAGGTGACATAACAGTCGAATATAATACATGACCAAAGTTTTATTGAATGCAACCCTCTTTTAAACAAAAGCATGAGACTCCATGCAAAGCTTGCTCAGATAATGCGACAGTGGAAGACTTTCTTAAGGACCTGAGAATTAACATGCTTAAACAGTCAACACAAAGGTTGGTGAGATATATAGGTTTAAACCTAGCATCGATATAAATATAGACCACAAGATTTCATAGTTACAAATATTTCAATAAAGATATTCTATAAGTTGTTGAGCGCTTCGGTAACCATACTTAACCATTAATGTGGCATATTCCCTTTATTATGAAATCTCCCTACACTGTACCAAGTGTAGTAAAAACAAAGTACTATGCAACCGTTTACGATACTAGAGCGACTAGCCCGGTTGGGGTAGTCAAACCCGATAGATCGATCAATAGGATTCGCGTTTACATGTTCTTACAACATGTAAATATTAGTTACCAAGCTATTAGGGAAGATATGCAAGGTGGTACAACTCAACGTAGAATGTATTTTAAGTACTTGTGTCCATGGCGTAAAACATAAAATGCATGTATTCTCATCCCAAAATATTTGTAGAGTTTAAAAATGGGACTATATACTCACGGTAGTAAAAGTATATTAATAATAAGTTTTCAAATATACTCACGGTAGTAAAAGTATATTAATAATAAGTTTTCAACTTATTAAAAATATGGCCGACATCCTTGGATTCACGAACCTATAACAATAATAATGATTCAGATAATAAAACATGTGAACAAAATTAATATAGCAAGTTCATATCATATATTCAATCACATGTGATTGTTTAAGTTTATATTTTCAATCACATGTGATTATTTATATTTTCAATCACATGTGATTATTTAAGTTGTCAAGTTAGTAGTCCAATAATCGGTATATATATATATATATATATATATATATATATATATATATATATATATATATATATATATATGTATATATATATATATATGTATATATATATATATGTATATATATATATATGTATATATATATATATATGTATATATATATATATATAATCTTAGAATTATCCCACGACGTATTGTGTACGTATTGTCTTGCATCAATCCATAGACGTATTCTTAAAATTAACTAAGACGTATTGTGTACGTATTGTCTTAGGATTTATCAAAACGTATTGTGCACGTATTGTCATGGAACGTACCAAGATTATTATATATATACAATCTCGGAATTAACCAAGATTATAATATTTTATTATACTAATGATAACATGTAAAAATATATATAGGATATAGGAAAAGTTAACAAGGATATGGTTAATATAGTTTTTTATAATATAAATTTCGTCCATACAACGTTAATTTTAGCAGGTTTTGTTTTGCTCGCCAAATATTCATTACAACTCCGTTTAAAGTGAATCAAATTGATATGGATTCCTTAAGAAGTAAATTTTACAAAACCAATTCGAAAAGTTCATCCCAAGTAGTAATTTTTAGACCTTTACCCTCTTTTTGTGTTGGTGGACAGATTTGGAAAAATCCCGGCATCCACCCAATATATGATTTTTGATAAAATACTTCCACATTGTCTAAAATCATGAAAAAAATACTGGAAGTCTTATTTACATATATTAACATATTTACAAAGTCTTAGCCTCGAACTCAAAGTCTAAGATAGGTTTTTAATTCCCAACCCAAAACAGCCCGCTTTTTACCGAATGGAGATTACAGGATATATGTTAAGTTTCAAGGTGTTCTTCATATGTACAAGTTATAAGTTCTTATATTAACTTAATATAACATCATAATACATATAAATAAGTGTTATTATAGTTAAGTTAGAAAGATTAAATTAGTTTGTCAAACAAGTTTAGAATCAACTAAACTATGTTCTAGTTTATAAACTCTTATATAGATAGCTATAAACATATGAATTGAACAAGAGTTGAAGTATAGTTTTTACCTTAAGTTTAGAATGTAAAGTTGCTAGAAAGAAGTAGTAGAACCAAACTTGAGAGAGTTCTTGTAAGTGTGTGTAAAAATGAGTTAGAAATGGAGCTTATTTATAGGCTTGAAAATTTAGTTTTTAGTGAAAATATCTAAGATAAGTTAAAATGTATTACGTCATGGATGACATATTAAATTGATTAGGTCATGGATGACATATTACACAAATAATTGCAGATTTCTATTGGTATATACCAATAGTAAGTACTTCTAGAACCTGTGTATAATACGGGTAAAAATACCGTATGAATGCGAGTAGAATTCTTGAGGAAATTGAACGAAAATACGAGTATAGCTATCCTTTATATGTATTGGTATATTATAAAGTATATTCAATACTTGTAAGGATGTATTTACACTCATAATACATTATATGTAAATACATTTTAACATAAGTTAATTACGTCGTTTAAATAGTAACATATATATTGTTCAAAAACTCTTTAAATTAGTAGTGTGAAAATATATACATAATACTTTGTTAATATACTTAATGAGATATTTAATTATCATATTTTTCAAGTTAAATATATGTATATACACATATATATAATTAATACAAGTTATGACGGTCGTGAATCGTAGGAATAAAAGGGTGGTCAACTGCTTATGTAAAATTCTTTCCGGAGGTTCAAGACTTATTAAAATTCATTGCTTATTAAGTCAAAATTATTAAATCATGTAAATAGTATAATCAAGTAGTCAGAAAAATCCGGGCCATCACAGAAACGATGGACCGAGAAGGTTGAATCGGTGTTTGCCATAAGTAAATGTACTGAAGAAGACAAAGTAAAGTACGCTACGCATACCTTCATAGGTACGGTGCTAACATGGTGGAATACCTATCTCGAGCAGGTAGGACAAGATGCTGCTTACGCACTACCGTGGTCAGCATTCAAGCAATTGATGAACGAGCAGTATCGTCCCAGAAACGAGGTCAACAAGCTCAAGGTAGAGCTTAGAGGATTACAAACGCAAGGTTTCGATATCACCACGTACGAACGACGATTCACCGAATTGTGCCTATTGTGTCCTAGAACGTTCGAAGACAAAGAAGAGAAGATCGACGCATTTGTAAAAGGGTTACCGGAAAGGATTCAAGAAGATGTGAGTTCACACGAGCCCGCCTCCATACAAAAGGCAAGTCAAATGGCTCACAAATTAGTGAACCAGATCGAAGGAAGGATTAAAGAGCAGACTACTGAAGAGGCTAACATGAAACAAGTCAAGAGAAAGTTAGAAGAAATCAATGATAAGAGTCACCAATACAACAACAACAACAATCACAACCACAATCGCAATAACTATTCCAACAACCGCAACATCAATCGCAACAACAACTTCAACAAACGTCCTAACAACAACTACAATAACCGTCCCAACAACAATAACAGCAACAATAACAATCCCAACAACAATCTCAATAACAACAATGGAAAAAAAAACCAAAAACAGTCATGCCAAAGGTGTGAAGAGAATCACCAGGGGTTCTGCACGACATTTTGCACTAGGTGTAGAAGAAATGGTCATAGTGCGGTAAAGTGTGAGGCCTACAGACTAAAGTTTAACAGAATTAAAAGAACAAATAATGTCGGAACAGATAATGCCGCCATAGTTTGCTTTGCATGTGGAAAACCGGGCCACATTAGTAGAAATTGCCCGAATCAGGGGAATACTAGTGGGCAGGGCCGCGGAAGAGTTTTCAATATTAATACGGCAGAAGCGCAGGAAGATCCGGAGCTTGTTACGGGTACGTTTCTTATTGACAATAAATCTGCTTATGTTTTATTTGATTCGGGTGCGGATAGAAGCTATATGAGTAGAGATTTTTGTGCTAAACTAAGTTGTCCGCTGACGCCTGATAATGCTAAAAACAAACATATATTTCATAGCATTATCCCTCAAGAAAGACAAGCTTTTAGTTGCAACAGTTCTATTTACAAGTGATATTCGTTTAAATAATAAAAGGTGAAGATAAAAGACAGATTCGACGAATTGAAGATGCAAACGACCAAAAAGCTCAAAAGTACAAAGTACAATCAAAGAGGTTCCAATTATTGATAAGAAACGTCTCAAAATTTCAAGAGTACAAGACGCGAAACGCAAAGTACAAGATATTAAATTATACGCAAGGACGTTCGAAAATCCGGAACCGGGACCAGAGTCAACTCTCAACGCTCGACGCAACGGACTAAAAATTACAAGTAAACTATGCACATGAATATAATAAATATATAATTAATTCTTAAAATTAATATATATATTATATTATATTATAAAAACCGTCGGCAGAAGAAAACAACAACATGTGAGCCTCCCCAGCTGGCCATGCGATAGCATGGCCTGGAGGAGCAAAACTCATGCGATCGCATGAGCCCCTTTTCCAGCCCACATGCCTATAAAATTCGCAGTTTGGTGAACATCAAACACATCTTTTTCTCCTCATTCATCATACGATATATATATATATATATATATATATATATATATATATATATATTCTATTTTAATTTTAATTTTAATTTTAATTTTAATTTCTAATAATAAGGGTATGTTAGCGAAGGTTGTAAGGGTGTAAGTCGAAATTCTGTCCGTGTAACGCTACGCTATTTTTAATCATTGTAAGTTATGTTCAACCTTTTTACATTAATGTCTCGTAGCTAAGTTATTATTATGCTTATTTAAAACAAAGTAATCATGATGTTGGGCTAAAAATATTAAAATTGGGTAATTGGGCTTTGTACCATAATTGGGGTTTGGACAAAAGAACGACACTTGTGAAAATTAGACTATGGGCTATTAATGGGCTTTATATTTGTTTAATTAAATGATAGTTTGTTAATTTTAATATAAAGATTTACAATTGGACGTCCCTATAAATAACCATATACACTCGATCGGACACAATGGGCGGGATATTTATATGTACGAATAATCGTTCATTTAACTGGACACGGGAATGGATTAATAGTCTATAGAATTATTAAAACAAGGGTGAAATTATATACAAGGACACTTGGCATAATTGATAACAAAGTATTAAAACATTGGGTTACACGCAGTCGATATCCTGGTGTAATTATTAAACAAAGTATTAAGACCTTGTTACAGTTTAAGTCCCCAATTAGTTGGAATATTTGACTTCGGATATAAGGATAATTTGACGAGGACACTCGCACTTTATATTTATGACTGATGGACTGTTATGGACAAAAACCAGACGGACATATTAAATAATCCAGGACAAAGAACAATTAACCCATGGGAATAAACTAAAATCAACACGTCAAACATCATGATTACGGAAGTTTAAATAAGCATAATTCCTTTATTTTCAAATTTAATTGCACTTCTAATTATCGCACTTTTATTTATTGTCATTGTATTTAATTGCACTTTTAATTATCGTACTATTTAATTATCGCAAGTTTATTTTATCGCACTTTTATTTATCGCAATTTCATTATGGTTATTTACTTTACACTTTAAATTAAGTCTTTTATTTATTTAATATTTTTACATTAGGTTTTAACTGCGACTAAAGTTTTAAAAATCGACAAACCGGTCATTAAATGGTAAAAAACCCCCTTTATAATAATAATATTACTTATATATATATTTGTATTTTTATAAAATTAAAACTAATATAGCGTTAAGCTTTGTTTAAAAGATTTCCCTGTGGAACGAACCGGACTTACTAAAAACTACACTACTGTACGATTAGGTACACTGCCTATAAGTTGAAAGGACCCGTCCTAATCCACCTGGACGAAGTCATCAACATTTGGTCCCATTGCGATGATCGGCTCCAAGTAATGTCCTTATATTGAGCAAATGCACAGCGAAAGACTTAATTCGTACCTGAGAATAAACATGCTTTAAAGTGTCAACCAAAAGGATGGTGAGTTCATAGGTTTATCATAACAATCATTTCAATATGTTAATAGACCACAAGATTTCATAATCATAAACATAATACACTCGCAAGTGTATGTAAAGCATTCTAAGTGTTTGAGCACTTGGTAACCATACTTAACATTTAATCAACGTCGCATATTCCCTTTATTATGAAATCTCACTACACCGTACCAAGTGTAGTCACCAAAACGAAGTACTGTGCAACCGTTGAATACTGGTCATCCAGTTCGGTTGGGGTTGTCAGGCCCGATAGATCTATCAACAGGATTCGCGTTTACAATACCCATGTAAATAGTAGTTACCAAGCTACAGGAAAATATGCCAGTGGTACAACTCAACGTAGAATATATTTTTAAGTACTTGTGTCTATTTTGTAAACATTTATAAAAGCAGCGCATGTATTCTCAGCCCAAATATATATATTGCAAAAGCAATTAAAAAGGGAGCAAATGAAACTCACTTTTGCCTTGAAGGTATTTAATTCGACGTGGTCTCCGATAGATATCACGAACCTAACCATATATATAATATATCAACATATTTTCTTTTTAAGTAATCGTTACATATATATATATACCTTTAATACTTTTAATATTTTCTTAGTCCGTGGTTAGCAGTCCGATGTTAGTGGTCCACAATTAGTTGCTTAAATAAAATAAATAAAGACCCCATCGTATTCGTATTGATCAGAATTAATCTCGACCCATGGTACCATGTTGTCAAATGACGTGTTGCGTACATAAAGTACCGTGTTGTCAAATGACGTGTTGCGTACAATCATGAGGTCTTATGATTAATCTTCTCGTGTTGTTTACGGGTGGTTCTGAAGTATATAAAATCAAATCATAAGTAATTATATATAAAATATCATATTAATTAGAAAAGATATGATTAATTTACTTTTTCTCCAAATATTTTCGTAGCTAAACTAGCTTCGGATACCCAATCTTGTTTTAGTCGTAGTTTCTTCATTACAACTCCGTTTTTGTTGGTTCAACTTGCCACTTCCTTGGATCGAGTCAAATTTTAAGAATATGAACTGAAAATACCTTAGTTTTTATTCAAAATCACAGGTTATAGGTCAAACTTAGGTAAAACTTATGAAAGTGATCATTTTCCATCATAAAAACAACATTTAATGATCATTTTTCTAAAAATACTTACACTTTGAGTTAAACCATGAAATTTTTATGTGTTAACATATTCATAAGAAATATCATTTTTCCAGAACATGAACTTCCAATTCAAAGTTCAAGATGGTTTTTAATTATCCAACCCAAAACAGCCCCCGGTTGCACTCCGACGACGTAGATTCAGTTTTAAGATGTTCTTTGTAAAACCAAGTTATATCTTGTTAGGTTAGCATATCATTATGATATATTACAGGTCTTGAAGTGTTTTAAAAGTCAAGTTAGAAGGATCTATTTAGTTTGCGAACAAGTTTGAAATCATTCAAACTATGTTCTTGTTGTTAAAATTTTATACCACAAAATAAGATAGCTATATGAATATGAATTGAATAAGATTATGAACAAGGTTGCTACCTCAAGTTACTTGGACAAAGTTACTGCAAAAGATAAGAAATAATCTTGGAATCAAAGAGTGGTGGAGTTAGATCAAAAGGTTAGAAGTAAACTTCTTCAAATGGGTGGTTATTTTGATATGTTCTTGAAAGAGTTTTCTTATGGTGTTTAAGGCTTGTAATTGAAGCTAAATGATGGGGAAAATGCTTGGAGATGATCAAGTATGAAGTTAGGAGTATTTTGAGAGAGAAATGAGGGTGTAGGTATAAGAAAATGGAGTGAAGAAATGGTGTTCATTTATAAAAACGTTTTTAGTTTATAAAGAAAGAAAAGGATTCCTAATTTTGTTTTCTTACTAATAATTCATACTACTTGACAAATCCTAGTTACCTCATATCTAGGTCAGTAATAATGTTGATTAGGATTTTGATTTGATGTGTATATACCAATAGTAAATACGTATTGAAGCTGGGTATGATACGGGTACATATACTCTAGATATACGTATAGAAATCTAGAGGAAACGGAACGAGAATTCAAATATAGCTATCTTTTGTGAATATACTTATATTGTTTTATGTATTTAAGTCCTTAAAAGTGATTAAATACATTATATATACGATACATGTATAAGCATTATAGATTATAAGTATATATATCAAAGAAATGTTACGTATAGTTATCGTTTTGAAAACTTAAGTTAGTAGTTTCAAAATATACTTATAACTCATTGTCATTAGTACACAATGAGATGTTAAACCATCCTTAGATCATGTTAAATATATATATAAATACATAAATAAACATAAACGTATAATTATCGTATGTTATATAGTTCGTGATATCATCGGTCATATTGGACGGTCAAACGTTGTGTAAAACTCTTTTCAAAAACACAAGTCTCAACAATTTGGATTGCTTATCATGTTGGTATGGTTTAATTTATGTAAATATTAATCTCATAAGTATAATTTGGTTGGAAAATTCCGGGTCATTACATAAGTGTTGTAGCAAGGTTTAGGTATATCCATTCTATAAATAAATAAATATCTTGTGTAAAATTGTATCATATTTAATAGTATTTCCTAGTAAAATATAAGCTATTTCATATACGCCTCGCATAACATCAAGTATTTTTGGCGCCGCTGACGGGGACAATTCTGCTTAAACGCCGGAAGCGCAATGCTATAAAAAAAAGATTTTTATTAATTTTTAGTTTCCTTTTGTAAAAATACGTTTTTGTAAAAATACGTTTTAAATTGCAAAAATATAAAAAGAAAAACAAAAATATAAATATAAATATTTTTAAGAGTTTGTTAAATATATAAGTTCTATAAAAATTTTCTTTATCTTTATTTTATAAAAATATAAGTTTTATTTAATTTATATAAATATATTATAAATATATAAATCATTAAAACAGAAAAAATATATATATATATATATATATATATAAAAAAAAACTCTCTGCCTGGTACTGTAGCAGCCAAGACCGTGGCCCAAAAACCTAGCTCATGCGATCGCATGATTCCGAAGGCAAAAACTCATGCGATCGCATGAGGTCTTCTGATAGGCCACAAACAACCCTAATTCAGCATTAATTACGATGTATATTTATTTATTATTATAAAACCCTAATTAGGTTATAATTAATTTATTATTTAGTTTTAGTTTTTATTTAATTTTTAATTTAAGTTATAGTTAGTTTAATTAAATTATAAAATTAATAGTTTTATAAAATAAATAATATAAAAATAATATTTTTATAAAAATTGTACTTTTTACAACTTTAAGTATATTTTTATATTTTGTACCCTTTTTAATTGTTTTAGCGTAATATTTATATTTTTCGCTCGTATTTAGTTTTAAGTTATAGTTTCTGCCATAGTATTTTTATTTCTAGATTTTTAGGCTTTGCCGTAAAATCTCTTAAGTGCTTTTTCTTTAGACTAAGATTTAGATACTTTAGAAATTTGCGACGCTGTTTTATTAAATTTAGTACCTTTTTAAGTTAATGCCATTTGGGATATAGTATTTCTTTTAAGCTTTAATATTTTTAGACTCAACTTTTAATTTTTAGTTTTTAGTTCCTTTTTAAGTTTCGACGCGCTACTTTCTTATTTTTATTTTTCGACGCCTATTATTTTTCAATCTTTTATTTTTCGATGTTTTTCGACGCGCTCTTTTTCTTTCTTATTTCTCGCCATTCTAGTTTTAGGACATAAAATTTTCTACTTCTTCTCTAAATTTCTTTAAATTACGAAAATTTATTTTAAGTGGTTAAATTGATAGACATCAAAATTTTCTGGTTCGTAGTAATAGTTGGATTTGTACGTGGACCAGGTTATTGGAGCCAAACAGTACTCAATTATATTGAGACCAAACGAATCCCGCCCCTCTGCTGCATCTTTTGGCTATTCGAAACGTGGGCAAAATCAGAAAAGTCTATTAATTTGATAACTTATATAATTTTTCTTATTTTTATAACTAATAGGATATTCAGCGAATGCATCGAGCAAAACGTTCACCACCTTTTGTACGTTCACCACCTGTAACTCGATCAAGACATCTAGCAAATATTGTCGCCGTTGATTTTTCTTTAGAATCGTCATCCAGTCGACCAAGTACTCCAATTCAAATTTCCGATAATCTATTTTTTGAACCCGACCTCACAATTGAGAATCCGGAGAATATTCAGGGATAATTCTTAGATCCTGAACCACTAATCTTTCCTCCGGAACCACCAATCATTCGAACAGAGATTGTTGAGGAAACAACCATTAAATCAGAATCCTCTAGTGATTCAGATTCAACAAATTCAATCATGAAAAATCTGGAACCTTTAAGTATGGAAGACCGAATGAGAGCTAAACGCACTGGTCAAGGTCACGCAATTACTCAACCAGACATTAATGCGCCAGATTATGAAATCAGAGGACAAATTCTACACATGGTAACTAATCAATGCCAATTTAGTGGTGCGCCGAAGGAAGATCCAAATGAACATCTTCGTACCTTTAATAGGATCTGCACTCTATTTAAAATAAGAGAAGTTAAGGATGAACAGATATATCTCATGTTATTTCTCTGGACTTTAAAGGGAGAAGCCAAAGATTGGTTAGAATCGTTACCTGAAGGGGCGATTGATACATGGGACGTTTTAGTTGAAAATTTTCTTAAACAATTCTTTCCGGCATCTAAAGCCGTAAGACTTCAAGGAGAAATTGTTACGTTCACACAGAAATCAAATGAAACTCTATATGAGGCATGGACCAGATTTGAAAAGTTATTGAGAGGATGTCCGCAACATGGTTTAGACACCTGTTAAATAGTACAAATATTCTACCAAGGATGCGACATCACTACAAGGAAAGACATAGATATAACAGCTGGTGGTTTTATTATGAAGAAAACAGAAACTGATGCTTATAAAATTATTGATAACACTGCTTCCCACTCACATGAGTGGCACCAAGAAAAAGATATCGTTAAATCGTCTAAAGCAGCTAGAGCAAATTCTAGCCATGACTTAGATTCCATTTCCGCAAAGATAGATGCTGTCGAGAGATGAATGGAAAAGATGACTAAAGATATACACTCAATACGAATTAGTTGTGAGCAGTGTGGAGGACCACATTTGACAAAAGATTGTCTCAGTATTGAACTAACAATGGAACAAAGAGAGAATATTTCATACATAAACCAAAGGCCTGGAAATAATTATCAGAATAATTATCAACCGCCAAGACCGATTTACAATCAAAACCAGAATTATAACCGAAATGTTCCATACAACAACCAACAAGGTCCTAGTAATCAACAACTATCCAATAATACTTACAATCAGCAAAGACCTAATTTTCAAAACAAACCACCACAAACCGATGATAAAAAGCCGAATTTAGAAGATATGATGACGAAGCTAGTTGAATCTCAAACTCAATTTTTCACATCTCAGAAACAAACCAATGAACAAAATGCTCAAGCATTTAGAAATCAACAAGCTTCTATTCAAAATTTGGAACAAGAAGTAAGTAACCTAGCAAGGTTAATAGGTGAAAGAAAACCGGGAAGTCTACCTAGTTATACAAATGCTAACCCCCAGAATGAAACAGCTAAAGCCATTACCACGATAAGTGGTATTACACTTAAACCACCTGAAATACCTGTAATTTCTGATGAAGCTATTCCTACTCCACAAGAACCACAACCTGAACAAGATAAGAAAAAAGAACCGGTAGTTGAAAAGGTTAATGAAGATAACACAGTTAAGGCTAAACCTTATGTTAAACCATACCAACCACCACTTCCTTACCCGAGTAAAATGAGAAAAGAGAGACTTGAAGCCGAGCAATCCAAATTCTTGGATATGTTTAAACAGATAAATATAAATCTTCCTTTCATTGATGTGATTTCAGGAATGCCTAGATATGCTAAATTTCTGAAAGATCTAATCACGAATAGAAAGAAAATGGAAGAACTCTCGGCTATTACTATGAATGCTAATTGTTCTGCAGTGCTGTTGAATAAGATACCAAAAAAATTATCAGATCCAGGAAGTTTCACAATTCCATGTTTTCTGGGTAGTCTAAAGCATTGGCAGACTTAGGTGCTAATATAAATCTAATGCCGTATTCACTATACGCTAAACTAGACCTTGGAGAATTGAAACCAACAAGAATAAGTATACAACTAGCCGATAGCTCAGTAAAATATCCTAGAGGGATAATGGAGAATATGCTAGTTAAAGTTGGTACTTTAGTATTTCCAGTAGATTTTGTTATCCTGGACATGGAAGAAGATTCTCGAGTACCTCTCATATTAGGAAGACCATTCTTAAACACGGCTAAAGCAATAATAGACGTGTTTGGTAAGAATCTGACCCTAAGTATAGAGGACGAGAGTGTTACCTTTTCAGTTGATAGATCCATGCAACAACCGCAATCTGCAGATAATACATGTTATTATATTCAAACTATAGAATCACATGCAGAATTGTAAGAAGAATTTCCAGAATTACAAGGAACAGGAGAATGTTCTTTAGGAGAAGGAACTGAACCAATTGATGAAACTGAAATGTTAGCTACACTTATGGCTAATGGATATGAACCAACAACAGAAGAAATTCAAATGCTAAAAGAAGAAGACAGATATCGATACAAATCATCGATAGAAGAACCTCCGACATTAGAGTTAAAGCCACTTCCAAACCATTTGAAATACGCTTATTTACATGGTGAATCTGAATTACCTGTAATAATATCGTCTTCTCTTACTGAAAATGAAAAATCTCAACTCATTTCTGTGTTAAAAGCTCATAAACCAGCTATTGCATGGAAGATTCATGATATTAAAGGAATAAGTCCTTCGTATTGCACACATAAAATCCTTATAGAAGAAGGTCATAAAACGTATGTGCAACGCCAACGAAGACTAAATCCTAATATGCAAGATTTTTTTAAAAAAGAAATTATTAAACTGCTATATGCATGTTTAATTTATCCAATTTCTGATAGTCCATGGGTAAGCCCAGTTCAATGTGTGCCTAAGAAGGGTGGCATGACTGTCATTACAAATGAGAAAAATGAGCTTATTCCTACTAGGACTGTAACATGATGGCGTGTTTGTATAGATTATAGAAAATTAAATGACGCCACCAGAAAAGATCACTTTCCCTTACCTTTCATTGATCAAATGTTGGAAAGATTAGCCGGAAATAGTTACTATTGTTTTCTTGATTGTTTTTCCGGATATTTTCAAATTTCAATAGCACCCGAGGACCAAGAAAAACCACGTTCACATGCCCTTATGGTACTTTTGCTTACAAACGCATGCCATTTGGACTTTGCAACGCCCCTGCAACCTTTCAAAGGTGCATGATGGCGATTTTTCACGACATGATAGAAGAATGCATGGAAGTTTTCATGGATGACTTTTCAGTCTTCGGTGATACATTTGAATCATGTTTAGTTAATCTTGAACGAATGCTTATTAGATGCGAACAATCAAATCTAGTTCTTAATTGGGAGAAATGTCATTTCATGGTTAAAGAAGGCATCGTTCTTGGACATAAAATCTCAAAGGAAGGAATTGAAGTGGATAGAGCTAAAGTAGATGTAATTGCTAAACTTCCACATCCCACCAATGTTAGAGGAGTTAGGAGTTTTCTATGGCATGCCGGTTTTTACCGACGTTTCATAAAAGATTTTTCTAAAATTGCCACTCCTATGAATAAACTCCTAGAAAAGGATGCTCCATTCATCTTTTCAGATGAATGTATCAAATCTTTTAATATTCTTAAAGAGAAACTCACTAATGCACCGATCATGATAACTCTAAATTGGAATCTACCGTTTGAACTAATGTGCGATGCAAGTGATTTTGCAATGGGAGCCGTTTTAGGACAAAGGATTGAAAAACGATTTCAACCTATTTATTATGCTAGTAAGACGTTACAAGGAGCACAAACAAATTATACAACTACTGAAAAAGAACTCCTTGCTATTGTCTTTGCTTTTGACAAATTTCGTTCATATCTCATTCTAGCTAAAACAGTGGTCTATACTGACCATTCTGCTCTTAGATACCTATTTTTGAAACAAGATGCCAAACCACGATTAATCTGTTGGATCTTACTCTTACAAGAGTTTGATATTGAAATCCGAGATAAAAGAGGAGCAGAAAATCTCGCCGCTGATCATCTTTCTCGTCTTGAAAATCCTGAATTAGAAGTTCTAAATGAATCGGCCATACAAGACAACTTTTCTGATGAATATCTATTGAAGATAGATTATAATGAAATTCCATGGTTTGCAGACTATGCAAACTACTTAGTATGTGGATTCCTTGAAAAAGGATTATCGTACCAAAAACGAAAGAAATTTTTCAGTGATATAAAACATTATTTCTGGGAAGATCCACATTTGTTTAAAAGTTGTCCCGATGGAATAATACGCCGATGTGTATTCGGAGATGAAGCTAGTAAAATCTTAAACCATTGTCACACATGACCAACAGGAGGGCATTATGGGCCTAAACTCACAGCAAGAAAAGTTTACGATACTGGATTCTATTGGCCTACAATTTACAAAGACGCACACCTTCTTTGTAAATCCTGTGATGCATGTCAAAGGGCCGAAAAAATAAGTCAACGTGATGAAATGCCACAAAATGTCATTCAAGTATGTGAAGTATTTGACATTTGGGGTATTGACTTTATGGGTCCATTTTCAAAATCTCATAATAATCTCTACATTCTCGTTGCCATTGATTATGTATCTAAATGGGCGGAAGCACAAGCTCTCCCAACTAACGATGCACGATTTGTAGTCAACTTTTTAAAACGTCTTTTTGCAAGGTTTGGAACACCGAAAGCTTTAATAAGTGATCGGGGAACTCATTTTTGTAATAATCAACTTGAGAAAGTTCTCAAAAGATATGGAGTAACTCATAAAATCTCCACCGCATATCATCCACAAACAAGTGGACAAGTTGAAAATACCACCCGAGCTTTGAAACGTATTATGGAGAAAACCGTAGGATCAAATCCGAAGGAATGGTCCATAAAATTGGAGGATGCACTCTGGGCTTTTAGAACAGCCTACAAAACTCCAATTGGAACCACACCTTTCAGACTCGTCTACGGAAAAGCATGTCATCTTCAAGTAGAAATTGAACACAAAGCATTTTGGGCTTTGAAGACATGTAATCTTGATTTACATGAAGCTGGACGTCTACGGTTAAGTCAATTAAACGAATTAGAAGAATTAAGACATGAAGCATATGATAATTCGTTAATCTATAAAGAAAGAACGAAGAAATGGCATGATAAAAGAATCAGATGTTCAAAATAATTTAAAGAAGGAGACAGAGTTCTTCTTTTCAATTCATGATTCAAGCTATTTCCCGGAAAATTGAAATCAAGATGGTCTGGACCATTCATAGTCAAAAGAGTTTTCCCGTACGGAACAGTAGAATTAATAAATTCAAATGGGATTGAATTTAAGGTTAATGGTCACAAAGTTACACATTACATAGATAGTCCAATGGAAGTTGACAACGAAGTTAATCACAATTTCGACACCACAGCTAACTAAGTGTGGGGAGAATCAAGTCTTTAAAGGAAAATATGTATTTCTGTTAGAGTTAGATTTTATGCTTTCGTGTAGTTCTCGAAAATGGAACCCGAATGGTCTTTCCCTTGCAGACCTTAAAGAACTAGTCTTCTCCCCCCATTCTGAATTTTTATTTTTTTTAGGTTTTACGAGATGAAGGCTTCCTGTGAATTAAACCATGGTCTAATGCTACATGCTTTGATCACTAAACGTAATAATGACACACTTCCAAGTGAAATAGTATCATTAATCAGAGGTAAATTGGACGGAGTAAGAAAAGAATCCAGATGCGAAAATAATAAGTTACAGTTTGGTAAAGGAAAATCAAAATCCGCAACGAAAAGAAGAGCACGACACCTTGAAAGATGTCACAAATGCGGAAAATGGTCACACGAAGGTAAATGTTCAAATAATCAAACCTATTCAAACACCGAATTTGTTACTTTATGCAGAGATGGACCGTTTATATGTTTAGAAGAAAAAACGATAAATGCTCGAGGTTACGCCTATGTAGCCATGGAAAATCAATTAGTCCGGCTATCTTATGAGTGGGCTAGAGCATATCACTAAGAAATCTATTTCACAGGTAAGTATGTACAGTTTTTATTTTTATTTTTATTTTTAACCTTTTGATAATAAACGCTAAATTGTTCGTTATAAAGTATTAAATTGGTATTCAATAAAATTAGGTCTTGCGACCGAAATTATTGATATCATACAAAAATTTATTATATCACTGCGAAATTTACCGTTTATTCTTAAGGTATAAATATCTTTAATCAATCAACCAAAATATTTCAAAAATTCGTCATGAGTTAAATTAGGTCGTTGAACCGAAATTACTTTACCGAAAAGAGGGGCGTATATTTTTGATAATATTTGATTGATTAAAGTGGGATAAAAGACCAAAAAGATTTTTAATTTTATTTTTACTTTGTTTTTAAAATTAATATTAAAATAATATTGTAAACTTTTTAAATCAATATATTTAAAATTATAAATATTTGAAAAATTAATATTTTTAATATAAGTTTGTATGTATAAAAACAAAAATATAATTTAAGTTTGGTGTAAATTTTTAATATGAATTTTTAATTTTATGCATTTTAAATTTAAGTTTGATGTGAATTTGAAAACAAAAATTTACTTTATTTCGCTAAGTTAAAAATATGATTCTTAAAATTCGTCGTGAGTTGAAGACTAGGTCGTTGAACCGAAATTGCTCTACCCAAGGGAGGGACGAGAACTTTTATTATCATTATTTTTAATCTTATTGAATTAAAGTATGCCAAAAACATTAAAAAAACTCAAAAATCTTTACTTTTAAAACCGCGATTAAAAAGTGACAAATTTTAAAATTTTGTCGAGGGACGGACTAGGACATCGATCCGAAACGCCCTCATCCTAAAAAGAAACAAATTTTTAAAATTTTATTAATTTTATGTTTTATAAAGTGTAAGGTTTTATATAAATAAAAAAAAAGCCAAAATTACTGTACCCGGACCCTCATGCGATCGCATGGGGTTTACACTTCAACTCTATGCGATCGCATGGAGCTGAAAATCAGGCCAGGATCAAAAGGCAGTCTGTTCTGTTCTTCACACCACAACACACACGCATACCCAAAAATACTCTCAAATCTTCACAAAATTTCACCAAAATTCACCGTAATTCGTCAAATTTCTTGCTCTAATCATGCCTAGATTCGCATTCTTCGGCAAAAAGGTAAAAATTACACCCCTAAACATTTAAATTCTCTAGTTTTTGTGATAATTACCAATATTTTACCTAATGCAATTTTATTAATTTCAAGTGTAATTAGTGTTAAATTGATAGTATTTTATGCATGTATAACCTAGATTGATGCTATTTAACATGATTTGAAGCCAAAAACTTAAAAATTTTTAGAAATCTAGGGTTTGTGTTCTTGAGCAATTTGGGACTTTTTAAAATAAACAGGTTATGGCCGATTTTTGTCATGAATTATTGCTAAATTGAGTAGTGTAACATGTTTAGGTAGTTAAATGATCCAAACATTGATCCCAAACATGATTTTTGGAGATTAAAGTGGACTTTTTAAGTCCAAAATTCATGAACTTGATTAATTTGATATATTTGCCATTTGAGACTTGTTTAATTGTTAGTAATGACTATTTTGACATGTTATTTGAGTTAAATGCTTATGAACTTTGTCTACATTTCCATATGTGCTTATTTGAAAAAGTATAGAATTGTAAAAATAGTGAAAATGTGTATAAGTTTAATTTTGATTTAACATGTTAGTGTGATTGTTTTAAGTTGATATTTTGCTAACACTAATGCATATTTGGATGCATAAATTTTGTGTTTAATGTGTTTTGCAGAAATCCGATACTGGAGGTTCATCATCGTCATCATCTAGACGACCTGCTCCAGCTCCAGAACCAGAACCAGAAATACAATATGAACCTGAACAAGTACCACAACAGGAACCACAACAACAGCCTGATCAGCACGTACCTTATTATGACCCGCTACAGTTACCTAATGAATTCATAGTATTTCTGCCATATCCACCTGTAGAATACCCAACGATTCATGAACACACATTGCATCCTAATTTGAGATTCGATAGACGATGGAGAGATTACCCATCATATCAAAGTAATAAATTCAAATTAGTAACAAAAGAGGTAGAGGTGCCGAGGGTAATTGATTGGAATCCTTTAGAAACGATCCATCTAGCTGACCGTGTTAGACAGCATTTGATTCAAAGGTATGGCAGTTCTTCTTTTACAGATTGGGAACGTCTTTTCACCATTCGTAGACCTGTATATAAGGAATGGTGTGTTGAGTTTATGAGTACTATAGCATTAAATGTAGATGTAGATAGGTTAGATGATAGAAGTTTTCTTAGATTTATCCTTGGCGGTAGGATGTACAGAATGTCCATGATGGACATGGCCAGGGCATTACAGATTTACACTCCTAGTGAATTGCTACTACCCGATTGTATGAGTTTGATTTATCGTGGTGAAAGGGTAGATAGGAATTTTGACGCGAACGCCATATGGAGGCGTATGTCAAACTATAATGTTTTTACACTAGGAGGAAAACACTCCTACTTACATATTAACAAAGCCGAGCTTCGTGTAATTCATAGATTTTTGGCTAACTCGATTACACAGAGAGGTCACAATAAGGAGAAAATGACCTTACATGATTTATTTTACCTAAAGTGTATTCGAGACCGGAGAAGCTTTGTTAATATCCCTTACTGTGTTGGTTTTTATTTATCTAAAATGGTAGAAGGAATGCAGGACGGGAGTATAATAGGAGGAGGTATTTTTGTTACTCTCATTGGAGAGTATTTAGGTGTTGATAGGAACCAAGGGGGTCCATTACAGGTGTGTAGAGAATAGGATGAGACCATAGGATTGCGGGTTTATACGGGTGCTAAGGTATTGAAGAGTAGACGCAACCAGGCAATTCCCTATGAAGGTAATCATCCTCAGGTAGAGAGAGGCTCAAACGAGGAAATGGAGGAAGCGGAAGACATTAGGGATGTCTTTCGAGATGCTATTCTTGACGTCCACGTTCGTATAGATGAGGAAGCAATGACGAGCGCGGCCAGACATAGTATGTACGAGCAGTGGAACTCCGAGCGAGTATACGAGGATTATAGGCGACGCCAACACGATAGCTGGTTAGTTCATCAACACCAAATCATGAGCCAGCTATCATATCAGGTACCAAATAATTACGTGCCTACTCGATCTGCTCATTTTCCGCCACACAACCCCGACATCCGACCACCCTTTAACCGGTATGACTATAACCAAGCCTATCAGAACACCTATAACCAACAATGGAACCCACCTGACGAGATGAACTGGAACCCCTATCCAGACTGATTTGGTTCCATTGGTTATTTTTATAATTTTTATGTTTTTATCTTTTTACTTATTCATGTTTAAACTTATGTTATTGGATATATTTGTGTAATTTTTATCATTTTTATTAATATTGTGTACTAATATTTCCCATTTAGGATTTGAAAGTATGAAAGTGGGATTTTAAGTCTCATTTCAAATTTCCTTGCATGTTTATATTTGTATTGTATGTATATTGTCGATTGTACAAAACAGGGTAAACAGCGCATTTTCAAAGACTGGCATTAAGTTCAGCAAAAGCTAGTACTTTTGACGACAAAACGAAAAACAAATGTGATGTAACAACAAGACGGAATGAACAAATGATGTGCACCATTTATCATTCAGCAAACAAACGCCAATATGTTTGGAAACTTTGGTAAAATTTAATTATTTTTCTACGCTAGTCACCCTCAATAATTTAAATTGTTACTGATTTTTTGCAAATGAGGGCATTGCAAGATCTTAAGTGTGGGAAGGGGTTAAATTCTTTCGGATTTTTAAAATTTTTAACTTATACACTTGGTTACCATTAAAAATACTAGTAACGCAGTAGTTGTATTAGAATATAGTGCTCTCTGAAAAGAACAGCCCTAGTCTTATATACTGACTACCCAATTCTAGTAAAATTTTTTAAAATTTTCAATTAAATGAATTCAAAATCATGTTTATACATATTTATGAACGATAAAACTAGGTGTTAACACCGAAATTATTGTTGCCTTGGAAAGGACATAAATTGAGAAACAAATCAAAATGTTAGAATTCATTTAAAATGGAATAGAGGACAATAAAAGGGCAAATAAAAGAAAATAAAAGCCAAGTGTGGGAAAATTTACCAAGTTATTTAAAACATAAGTCACATATTTTTGTAACAAAAAAATGAAGATACTTTTGCTTTGGACTAAACTAAACAGTTTTACCCGATTTACTGTAATATATTTGAAAGAAAGATAGATCTACACGATGAATCAATTCCATCATTAAAAGGAAGTAAAGCCTTCCGAAAAAGACACGCGCTTCTTGATTTAGGTCATGAAGTTATCGTCCAGACCAGCTATAGTTTGACCAAAAATCTAGAAAAGTCATCACTAAAATCAGCAGGAAATCCACGGACCTCAGCATCAAACAGGGTCGCCAAGTGGTCAGACTTATCCTAACCATGAGAGGATCTGTCTCGTAAAATGGGGAGGACGCCGTGCAAATTAGCTGGATAAGACTAATGAATCAGATCCCCAGAAAGGATAATCTCCTTAAAGATCAAAAATCAGCTTTTAAGCCTGATATTACTCAATCCTAGAGATTGACCTTAAAGATTGAGAATTACAAACTCATGGAATTCAATGATATCTAAACTCGAGCTTGAACGAGAAAATATTTTGATCAAAATTACAAATCGATTTGTTTTCTGAAAACCTATTTTTAATGCGTTCATTACCATTGAACGTAAAATTCTAAGAATTCACCTGGAATTCATTAGGTCACCTGAACCAAACGGGTGTCAACCGTAAGAACGGTGGTTGCATAGCATGGTCAAAGACAGGACCTTGTGCCAGACCGAAAAATTATAAGGGTGAGCTTTACTATTGCTCCTACCAAGGATAGTAATTGCATCCGACACGTTATAGACCATAATTAAAAGCATGTCAGGGGACATTGCCTTAACAGTTGCTTGTTCAACGCTTTCCTTTACAACCGGACGGTAGTTTACCGAAAGGTAATATACGGAGCAAGTATACTGGACGTGTTGCTTTCCCAATACAAGGTTAGCAAGTGGGTGACACAAAACCGCAAGTTTTGAGCTAAAAATTTCAAATATGAAACCCACCAAACCCACAAAAAGAATTTGCAAACACCGGTGAAGGGTTATTCCGGAAAACTTATCTAGGGTAAAAACTAGTTTTAATTTTCAAAAGATCAAATGTTTTCATAAAGATCCAATTTCCTTAATGGATCTAAATTTTCATAGTCATGTGAGACTGTAAACCACATCGTTACTACCATTGTTTATACCGCCGTATAGAAATCACTGATGTACAAAGTGTGAAGAATAAAGAAGTGATTCTAGTATTTTTATTTCAAGACTATATTGCTTGAGGACAAGCAACGCTCAAGTGTGGGAATATTTGATAATGCTAAAAATGAACATATTTTTCATAGCATTATCCCTCAAGAAAGACAAGCATTTAGTTACAACAGTTCTATTTACAAGTGATATTCGTTTAAATAATAAAAGGTGAAGACAAAAGACAGATTCGACGAATTGAAGACGCAAACGACCAAAAAGCTCAAAAGTACAAAGTACAATCAAAGAGGTTCCAATTATTGATAAAAAAACGTCTCAAAATTACAAGAGTATAAGACGCGAAACGCAAAGTACAAGATATTAAATTATACGCAAGGACGTTCGAAAATCCGGAACCGGGACCAGAGTCAACTCTCAATGCTCGACGCAATGGACTAAAAATTACAAGTCAACTATGCACATGAATATAATATAATATATAATTAATTCTTAAAATTAATATATATTATATTATATTATAAAAACCGTCGGCAGAAGAAAACAACAACATGTGAGCCTCCCCAGCTGGCCATGCGATCGCATGGCCTGGAGGAGCAAAACTCATGCGATCGTATGAGCCCCTTTTCCAGCCCACATGCCTATAAAATTCGCAGTTTGGTGAACATCAAACACATCTTTTTCTCCTCATTCATCATACGATATATATATATATATATATATATATATATATATATATATATATATATATATATATATATATATATATATATATATATATATATATATATTATATTTTAATTTTAAGTTTAATTTTAATTTCTAATAATAAGGGTATGTTAGCGAAGGTTGTAAGGGTGTAAGTCGAAATTCTGTCCGTGTAACGCTACGCTATTTTTAATCATTGTAAGTTATGTTCAGCCTTTTTACATTAATGTCTCGTAGCTAAGTTATTATTATGCTTATTTAAAATGAAGTAATCATAATGTTGGGCTAAAAATATTAAAATTGGGTAATTGGGCTTTGTACCATAATTGGGGTTTGGACAAAAGAACGACACTTGTAGAAATTAGACTATGGGCTATTAATGGGCTTTATATTTGTTTAATTAAATGATAGTTTGTTAATTTTAATATAAAGATTTACAATTGGACGTCCCTATAAATAACCATATACACTCGATCGGACACAATGGGCGGGATATTTATATGTACCAATAATAGTTCATTTAACCGGACACGGAAATGGATTAATAGTCTATAGAATTATTAAAACAAGGGTGAAATTATGTACAAGGACACTTGGCATAATTGATAACAAAGTATTAAAACCTTGGGTTACACGCAGTCGATATCCTGGTGTAATTATTAAACAAAGTATTAAGACCTTGTTACAGTTTAAGTCCCCAATTAGTTGGAATATTTGACTTCGGATATAAGGATAATTTGACGAGGACACTCGCACTTTATATTTATGACTGATGGACTGTTATGGACAAAAACCAGACGGACATATTAAATAATCTAGGACAAAGAACAATTAACCCATGGGAATAAACTAAAATCAACACGTCAAACATCATGATTACGGAAGTTTAAATAAGCATAATTCCTTTAGTTTCATATTTAATTGCTCTTCTAATTATCGCACTTTTATTTATTGTCATTGTCTTTAATTGCACTTTTAATTATCGTACTATTTAATTATCGCAAGTTTATTTTATCGCACTTTTATTTATCGCAATTTCATTATCGTTATTTACTTTACTCTTTAAATTAAGTCTTTTATTTATTTAATATTTTTACATTAGGTTTTAACTGCGACTAAAGTTTTAAAAATCGACAAACCGGTCATTAAACGGTAATAACCCCCCTTTATAATAATAATATTACTTATATATATATATATTTGTATTTTTATAAAATTAAAACTAATATAGCGTTAAGCTTTGTTTAAAAGATTTCCCTGTGGAACGAACCGGACTTACTAAAAACTACACTACTGTACGATTAGGTACACTGCCTATAAGTGTTGTAGCAAGGTTTAGGTATATCCATTCTATAAATAAATAAATATCTTGTGTAAAATTGTATCATATTTAATAGTATTTCCTAGTAAAATATAAGCTATTTCATATACGCCTCACATAACATCAACGCCTTTGGATAAAAATTTTTACTCGAATTAGCAAACGGTAAATTAATTATAGCAGATAATATATGTCAGAATCGAGAAATTAATTTGGTTAGCGAAACATTTAAGATTGATTTGATACCAGTAGAGTTAGGGAGTTTTGATTTAATAATTGGCATGGACTGGTTGAAAAAGGTGAGAGCAGAGGTCATTTGTTACAAAAATGCGATTCGCATTATGCGTGAAAAAGGAAAACCTTTAATGGTGTACGGAAAAAAGAACAACACGAAATTAAATCTTATTAGTAGTTTGAAGGCGCAAAAACTAATAAGAAAAGGTTGTTACGTCATTCTAGCGCACATCGAGGAAGTTAAACCTAAAGAAAAGAACATCAGTGATGTTCCCGTCGCAAAAGAATTTCCCGATGTATTTCCGAAAGAATTACCGGGATTACCCCCACATCGATCCGTTGAATTTCAAATAGACCTTGTACCAGGAGCTGCACCAATAGCTCGTGCTCCATACAGACTCGAACCAAGCGAAATGAAAGAATTACAAAGTCAGTTACAGGAGCTATTAGAGCGTGGTTTCATTCGACCAAGTACATCACTATGGGGAGCTCCTGTTCTGTTTGTTAAGAAGAAAGATGGTACATTCAGGATGTGTATCGACTACCGAGAGTTGAACAAAATTACCATCAAGAACCGTTACCCATTACCGAGAATCGACGACTTATTTGATCAACTACAAGGCTCATCGGTTTATTCGAAGATCGATTTACGTTCTGGATATCATCAAATGCGGGTGAAGGAGGATGATATTCCAAAGACTGCTTTTAGGATGCGTTACGGTCATTACGAGTTTATGGTTATGCCGTTTGGATTGACTAACGCACCAGCTGTGTTCATGAACCTCATGAACCGAGTGTGTGGCCCATATCTTGACAAGTTTGTTATTGTTTTCATCGATGACATACTTATTTACTAGAAGAATGATCAAGAGCACGAAGAACATTTGAGAAAAGTGCTAGAGTTGCTGAGAAAAGAAAAACTGTACGCTAAGTTTTCAAAGTGTGCATTTTGGTTGGAAGAATTTCAATTCCTCGGTCACATAGTGAACAAAGAAGGTATTCAGGTGGATCCAGCAAAGATTGAAACCGTTGAAAAGTGGGAAACCCCAAAAACTCTGAAACACATGCGCCAATTTTTAGGGCTGGCTGGTTATTACAGGAGATTCATCCAAGATTTTTCCAAAATAGCAAAACCCTTGACTGCATTAACGTATAAAGGGAAGAAATTTGAATGGAAGGATGAACAAGAGAAAGCGTTTCAATTGTTAAAGAAAAAGTTAACTACGGCACCTATATTGTCATTACCTGAAGGGAATGATGATTTTGTGATATATTGTGACGCCTCAAAGCAAGGTCTCAGTTGTGTATTAATGCAACGAACGAAAGTAATTGCTTATGCGTCTAGACAATTGAAGATTCACGAGCAAAATTATACGACTCATGATTTGGAATTGGGCGCCTTTGTTTTTGCATTAAAGACTTGGAGGCACTACTTATATGGGGTCAAAAGTATTATATATACCGACCACAAAAGTCTTCAACACATATTTAATCAGAAACAACTGAACATGAGGCAGTGCAGATGGATTGAATTGTTGAATGATTACGAGTTTGAGATTCGTTATCACCCGGGGAAGGAAAATGTGGTAGCTGACTCCTTGAGCAGAAAGGATAGAAAACCCATTCGAGTAAAAGCTATGAATATAATGATTCACACTAACCTTACTACTCAAATAAAGGAGGCGCAACAAGGAGTTTTAAAAGAGGGAAATTTAAAGGATGAAATACCCAAAGGATCGGAGAAGCATCTTTATATTCGGGAAGACGGAACCCGGTATAGGACTGAAAGGATTTGGGTACCAAAATTTGGAGATATGAGAGAAATGGTACTTAGAGAAGCTCATAAAACCAGATACTCAATACATCCTGGAACGGGAAAGATGTACAAGGATCTCAAGAAACATTTTTGATGGCCGGGTATGAAAGCCGATGTTGCTAAATACGTAGGAGAATATTTGACGTGTTCTAAGGTCAAAGCTGAGCATCAGAAACCATCAGGTCTACTTCAACAACCCGAAATCCCGGAATGGAAATGGGAAAACATTACCATGGATTTCATCACTAAATTGCCAAGGACTGCAAGTGGTTTTGATACTATTTGGGTAATAGTTGATTGTCTCACCAAATCAGCACACTTCCTGCTAATAAGAGAAGATGAAAAGATGGAGAAGTTAGCACGACTGTATTTGAAGGAAGTCATCTCCAGACATGGAATACCAATCTCTATTATCTCTGATAGGGATGGCAGATTTATTTCAAGATTCTGGCAGACATTACAGCAAGCATTAGTGAAATGTCCCGTTCATATTGATTATAAACGTTCCATATTAATTGATTTCGTCGCGAGGTTTTGACCTCTATATGAGACGTTTTTCAAAGACTGCATTCATTTTTAAAACAACCTTAACCTTTATTTTATCTATAAAGGTTTAAAAAGCATTACGTAGATTATCAAATAATGATAATCTAAAATATACCTTTTACACACGACAATTACATAATGGTTTACAATAAGAATATATTACATCAAAAATAAGTTTCTTGAATGCAGTTTTTACAGAATATCATACAAGCATGAACTCCAAATCTTGTCCTTATTTTAGTATGCAACATCGGAAGCTCTTAATAATCACCTGAGAATAAACATGCTTAAAACGTCAACAAAAATATTGGTGAGTTATAGGTTTAACCTATATATTATCAAATTATAATAATAGACCACAAGATTTCATATTTCAGTACACATCCCATACATAGAGATAAAAATCATTCATATGGTGAACACCTGGTAACCGACATTAACAAGATGCATATATAAGAATATCCCCATCATTCCGGGACACCCTTCGGATATGATATAAATTTCGAAGTACTAAAGCATCTGGTACTTTGGATGGGGGTTGTTAGGCCTAATAGATCTATCTTTAGGATTCGCGTCAATTAGGGTGTCTGTTCCCTAATTCTTAGGTTACCAGACTTAATAAAAAGGGGCATATTAGATTTCGATAATTCAACCATAGAATGTAGTTTCACGTACTTGTGTCTATTTTGTAAATCATTTATAAAACCTGCATGTATTCTCATCCCAAAAATATTAGATTTTAAAAGTGGGACTATAAATCACTTTCACAGATATTTCCTTCCTCGGAAATAAGACTTGGCCACGGATCGATTCACGAACCTATACAAATATGTACATATATATCAAAGTATGATCAAAATATAATTACAACCATTTTTAATACATTTTGAGGTTTTAAGTTTATTAAGTCAGCTGTCCTCGTTAGTAACCTACAACTAGTTGTCCACAATTAGATGTACAGAAATAAATTGATATATATTATCTTGAATCAATCCACAACTCAGTGTATACACGTCTCAGACTAGATCACAACTCAAAGTATATATATTTTTGGAATCAACCTCAACTCTGTATAGCTAACTCCAACATTACTGCATATAGAGTGTCTATGGTTGTTCCAAATAATATATATACATGGGTCGATATGATATGTCAAAACATTTGCATACGTGTCTATGGTATCCCAAGATTACATAATATATTAGAATACATGTATATTACAATATAAGTTAGCTAGGATATGATTTATATAGAATTGTTACAATATTTCCCGTAGCTACAACAATCAAAAAATACCCAATCTTGTTTTACCCATAACTTCTTCGTTTTAAATCCGTTTTGAGTGAATCAAATTGCTATGGTGTCATATTGAACTCTATTTTATGAATCTAAACAGAAAAAGTATAGGTTTATAATCAAAAATATAAGTTACAAGTCATTTTTGTAAGAGGTAGTCATTTCAGTCGAAAGAACGACGTCTTGATGACCATTTTGAAAAACATACTTCCACTTTGAGTTTAACCATGATTTTTGGATATACTTTCATGTTCATAAGAAAAATCATTTTTCCATAAGAACAACTTTTAAATCAAAGTTTATCATAATTTTTAATTATCAAACCCAAAACAGCCCGCGGTGTTACTACGACGGCGTAAATCCGGTTTTACGGTGTTTTTCGTGTTTCCGGGTTTTAAATCATTAAGTTAGCATATCATATAGATATAGAACATGTGTTTAGTTGATTTTAAAAGTCAAGTTAGAAGGATTAACTTTTGTTTGCGAACAAGTTTAGAATTAACTAAACTATGTTCTAGTGATTACAAGTTTAAACCTTCGAATAAGGTAGCTTTATATATATGAATCGAATGATTTTATGAACATAATTACTACCTCAGGTGTTGTGGATAAACCTACTGTAAATGGTAAAAATAGATCTAGCTTCAAAGGATCCTTGGATGGCTTGAAAGTTCTTGAAGCAGAATCATGACACGAAAACAAATTCAAGTAAGATTTCCACTCGAAATAAGATTGTTATAGTTATAGAAAATGAATCAAAGTTTGAATATGAGTATTACCTTATATTAGAAAGATATCTTACTGTAAATAAGAAAGATTTCTTGAGGTTAGATGATCACTTTACAAGATTGGAAGTAAGCTAACAAACTTGGAAGTATTCTTGATTTTATGAAACTAGAACTTATAGAATTTATGAAGAATACTTAGAACTTGAAGATAGAACTTGAGAGAGATCAATTAGATAAAGAAAATTGAAGATTGAAAGTGTTTGTAGGTGTTTTTGGTCGTTGGTATATGGATTAGATATAAAGGATGTGTAATTTTGTTTACATGTAAATAAGTCATGAATGATTACTAATATTTTTGTAATTTTATGAGATATTTCATGCTAGTTGCCAAATGATGGTTCCCACATGTGTTAGGTGACTCACATGGGCTGCTAAGAGCTGATCATTGGAGTGTATATACCAATAGTACATACATCTAAAAGCTGTGTATTGTACGAGTACGAATACGGGTGCATACGAGTAGAATTGTTGATGAAACTGAACGATGATGTAATTGTAAACATTTTTGTTAAGTAGAAGTATTTTGATAAGTGTCTTGAAGTCTTTCAAAAGTGTATAAATACATATTAAAACACTACATGTATATACATTTTAACTGAGTCGTTGAGTCATCGTTAGTCGTTACATGTAAATGTTGATTTGAAACCTTTAAGTTAACGATCATGTTAAATGTTGTTAACCCAATGTTTATTATATCTAATGAGATGTTAAATTATTACATTATCATGATATTATGATATATTAATATATCTTAGTATGATATAAATACAGTTAAATGTTGTTACAACGATAATCGTTACATATATGTCTCGTTTCGAAATCATTAAGTTAGTAGTCTTGTTTTTACATATGTAGTTCATTGTTAATACACTTAATGACATGTTTACTTATCATTTATAATAATTAAACATAGTGTATCAATATCTTAATATGATTCATATGTATTTAGTAAGACGTTGTTATAACGATAATCGTTATATATATCGTTTCGAGTTTCTTAATTCAATAAATTCAATTTTATGTATATAACTCATTGTTAAAATACCTAATGAGATACTTACCTATCATAATATCATGTTCATATATATGTCATCATATAGTTTTTACAAGTTTTAACGTTCGTGAATCACCGGTCAACTTGGGTGGTCAAATGTCTATATGAAACCTATTTCAATTAATCAAGTCTTAACAAGTTTGATTGCTTAACAAGTTGGAAACACTTAATCATGTACATAACAATTTCATTTAATATATATAAACATGGAAAAGTTCGGGTCACTACAATTAGGAACTCGTCAAGACATGAGTACTGCTTATCATCCACAAACTGATGGGCAAAGTGAAAGGACGATACGGACCCTTGAAGACATGCTACGAACATGTGTTATCGATTTCGGAAATAGTTGGGATCGACACCTACCGTTAGCAGAATTTTCCTACAACAACAGTTACCATTCGAGTATTGAGATGGCGCCATTTGAAGCACTTTATGGTAGAAAGTGCAGGTCTCCAATTTGTTGGAGTGAAGTGGGGGATAGACAGATTACGGGTCCGGAGATAATTCAAAAAACTACCGAGAAGATCATCCAAATTCAACAACGATTGAAAACTGCCCAAAGTCGACAAAAGAGCTATGCGGACATTAAAAGAAAAGATATAGAATTTGAGATTGGAGAGATGGTCATGCTCAAGGTTTCACCTTGGAAAGGCGTTGTTCGATTTGGTAAATGGGGAAAACTAAATCCAAGGTACATTGGACCATTCAAGATTATAGATCGTGTCGGACCAGTAGCATACCGACTTGACTTACCGCAACAACTCGCCGGGGTACATAAAACTTTTCATGTCTCGAATTTGAAGAAATATTTTGCTAAAGAAGATTTCACCATTCCATTAGACGAGATTACAATTAACGAAAAACTACAATTCATTGAAGAACCCGTCGAAATAATGGATCGTGAGGTTAAAAGACTTAAGCAAAACAAGATACCAATTGTTAAGGTTTGATGGAATGCTCGTAGAGGACCCGAGTTCACCTGGGAACAAGAAGATCAGATGAAGAAGAAATACCTGCACTTATTTCTAGAAGAAACGTCAACACCTCCAACTGCTTAAAATTTCGGGACCCGAACTTTTCCATGTTTATATATATTAAATTAAATTGTTATTTACATGATTAAGTGTTTCCAACATGTTGTCCAACATGTTAAGCAATCAAGCTTGTTAAAACTTGATTAATTGAAATAGGTTTCATATAGACAATTGACCACCCAAGTTGACCGGTGATTCACGAACGTTAAAACTTGTAAAAACTATATGATGACATATATATGATTATATATATAGTTAAAATGATATTATGATAAGTAAGTATCTCATTAGGTATTTTAACAATGAGTTATATACATAAAAATTGAGTTTATTGAATTAAGAAACTCGAAACGATATATATAACGATTATCGTTATAACAACGTCTTACTAAGTACATATGAATCATATTAAGATATTGATACACTTTGTTAAACATGTTAAATGATAAGTAAATATATCATTAAGTGTATTAACAATGAACTACATATGTAAAAACAAGACTACTAACTTAAGGATTTCGAAACGAGACATATATGTGACGATTATCGTTGTAACGATATTTAACTGTATATATATCATACTAAGATATATTAATATATCATAATATCATGATAATGTAATAATTTAACATCTCTTTAGATATAATAAACAATGAGTTAACAACATTTAACAAGATCGTTAACCTAAAGGTTTCAAAACAACATTTACATGTAACGACTAACGATGATTTAATGACTCAGTTAAAATGTATATACATGTAGTGTTTTAATATATATTCATACACTTTTGAAAGACTTCAAGACACTTATCAAAATACCTCTACTTAACAAAAATGCTTATAATTACATCCTCATTCAGTTTCATCAACAATTCTACTCGTATTCACCTGTATTCGTACTCGTACAATACACAGCTTTTAGATGTATGTACTATTAGTATATACACTCCAATGATCAGCTCTTAGCAGCCAATGTGAGTCACCTAACACATGTGGGAACCATCATTTGGCAACTAGCATTAAATATCTCATAAAATTACAAAAATATTAGTAATCATTCATGACTTATTTACAAGTAAACAAAATTACACATCCTTTATATCTAATCCATATATCAACGACCAAAAACACCTACAAACACTTTCATTCTTCAATATTCTTCATCTAATTGATCTCTCTCAAGTTCTATCTTCAAGTTCTAAGTGTTCTTCATAAATTCTATAAGTTCTAGTTTCATAAAATCAAGAATACTTCCAAGTTTGCTAGCTTACTTCCAATCTTGTAAAGTGATCATCCAACCTCAAGAAATCTTTATTATTTACAGTAAGATATCTTTTTAATACAAGGTAATACTCATATTCAAACTTTGATTCAATTTCTATAACTATAACAATCTTATTTCGAGTGGAAATCTTACTTGAACTTGTTTTCGTGTCATGATTCTTCTTCAAGAACTTTCAAGCCATCCAAGGATCCTTTGAAGCTAGTGAAATGCCCCGTCCTAATCTATCTGGACGAAGTCTTCAACAGTTGGTCCCATTGCGAGGTTCTGACCTCTATATGCCATGAACGACTCCATGGAATATGAGTAAATGCAAAGTGGAAGATTTCTTTCATACCCGAGAATAAACATGCTTTAAAGTGTCAACCAAAAGGTTGGTGAGTTCATAGGTTTATTATAAAACAATAAAATTCATCATTTTGATAGACCACAAGATTTAAATCTTGCATGGTACAAATGGGCCCGAATCCTATACCCACCTGTAATGTACATGCTATATCTTTTAAATACAGTACATCTTTCTCGTGTACGAAACCATTTTCATAAATCATAGTAACCGTACACATATCTTGTGCACAAAAATAATATACACATAACCTGTGTATAAAATCATTCTCTCGATATATTACATTCACATCAACTGGTGGCAATTATCATGTCCACATAATTCAATTGTGGCAATTATCATGTCCACATAATTCAATGGTGGCAATTATCATGTCCACATAATTCAATAATAATCCGCAGAACTTCTGTCTGCATAATAATTCATTCGAGGAATGTTTTGCTTGTGTCTATCTCGTCAAACATTTATAAAAGCATTTCATGTATTCGCAGTTCAAAATATATTTCAAAAGTATTTAATAAAGCGGTTGTAAAAACAGCGCATGTATTCTCAGTCCCAAAAATATAAAGAGTAAAAGAGAATCAAATGAACTCACCTAATGTATTTTGTAGTAAAAATACATATGACTATATTGAACAAGTGTAAGGTTGGCCTCGGATTCACGAACCTATATCATTTATATATATATTAACACACATAATTGTAATCGTACAAATATATATATATATATATATATATATATATATATATATATATATATATATATATATATATATATATATATATATATATATATATATATATATATATATATATAAATTTAATAGTTATATCATTTTTATATTAATAACTTATATGTTTCATATATTCTTTTTATATATTTAATATAAATAAAAATGTTACTTTTGTTAGGTTATATGTATTAAATATATTTTTGTGTGTGTATATATATATATATATATATATATATATATATATATCGTTTGTTTGTTAAAATTATAATAATATTAAATAATATTAGTAATGATAAAAATAATAATAATGATAATAGAGTTAGAAATAGTACTTGTAATATTAATGATAAAAAAATGACAACTTAAATAAAAATAATACTTTTAATAAAAATGTTAATTTTAATAATAATGAATATAATGAATACTAATAATAATAACCATAAAAATAATAATTTTACTAATAATAATAATGATACTAATATTTATATTCTTAATATTTGTAACAACATACTAATAATAATAATTACTAATAATAATAATAATAATAATAATAATAATAATAATAATAATAATAATAATAATAATAATAATAATAATAATAATAATAATAATAATATTAATAATGAAAATAGAAGTGTATACCCCTATTAAGAAGCTTTTCTAAAAACAATTGCCCCAAACAGGGCTCGAACCCAAGACCTCTAGTTCCGCGCAAACCTCCTCAACCATCCATCCCTCCCAGTTTTTCTGTTTTAATTACAACCTAGTTGTATTTAACTTACAACTTCTGTTTCTTCTCACTTCCTTCTCCATGTTATGAACAGCAACCCACGAGGAAAAAATGGAGTTGGGTCACGGCCCAATAGACTAGCCAAATAGATTCTCGGCCCAAAATATAAACGATCCAGCAAAAAAAAAAGGGATTCAGTTTCTATTTTCTGTTTTTCTAAAACCCCATCCGAGATAAACAATAATATTGTTATCTTATTCAATCTCTAATCGTGTATCATCAGATCCTCTTCATCGACCTCCGTCATCATCATCACTATAATCTCTTCTATCGACCTCACAGTTCATTATCATCCATCGTTGTTTATTTCTTCTTCAACACCAT
The DNA here is from genome assembly GCF_046630445.1 of Rutidosis leptorrhynchoides. NCBI lineage: Eukaryota > Viridiplantae > Streptophyta > Magnoliopsida > Asterales > Asteraceae > Rutidosis > Rutidosis leptorrhynchoides. The sequence goes on along the minus strand of NC_092335.1, from coordinate 45,691,472 downwards.
AATCATGTATATCACAATTCATCATACGGTATCATCATCATCATTAACTTTTATTATAAATATGATCATCATCTATTCTATCATCCCGATCATAAACATATTCATATTCATCCTATCATTCAGCCTCTAAATCGTCATTATCATTGTTATAACAATCATTATCGACACTTTTTATTTACCATCAATCTTCTTTCTTATCAATATAACATAAAAAAATAGAATTAATCGAGCAGTGTATCAGTTTCACTGGAGGTTTTGTCCTTCGGTTTTTGTATGATAGAAACCAAAAAAAAAACGTAAGCTGTAACGACAGGTTGATTATGGCTGTTGGACTTCAATTGTAACAATTAATCTGCAGTCCAAATTAAAAGCCCAACCAATCTTGTGGCCCAAGAATCAATTTAATAAGTCCAAGTGGCAATAAAGGTATCGGTTTCCACCAGGAATTTTCAAGAAGTATAAACAGTCGACAACATGGGTGGGGTTATTGATTAGGTAGATGTCGGCCATAAAGGAGATCATGCTAGCAGATAATATGATTAAAATAAGAACAAAGGTTGCTGTAGCAAGTATCATCGGGTTTTAATAGAAAGTAAAAATTAAGGTTTTGCATGTGCTCGTTTACTAACAGAAAACAGAAGAGAAAAGAAGCTGGGTTTGTTTTCAATTTAAATGGCTTGTTTTGAGCATGGTCGCAAGAGGTGGTGGCGAGTCTGATTTGATATGGAACAGAAGTAAACTAATCAGGAATAAAGACAACTGTATGTGGTGGTGTTCGGTTCTTGTTTGGTTTGAATATAAACAGCAAAACTCAACTGCAACTAATAATGGTTCGTGGGGGTTGTCTGCAAACAGAAAGCAAGAAGCTGAAGTAGGAAATAACATGTGAGAGAGAAAGAAATGAGAGATAGACGGGTGGTGATGGGTGATAACCGGTGGTGTTTTAACAAGCATGGTGGTGGATGTGATATTGGTGGTGGCAGTGTAAATAAGTGGTAGTTTGATAGGACTTTGATCATGGTTTAATGGGGATGGTTTGGTTGGGTTTCGGCTAGCATACAATCAAGGCTTCACTTATTGGGGTGGCACCCGAAAGTAATCACAGAAAATTTAATGAGTGATGATCAGATGGAAATGGTGATATTCTTGGACGGGTTTCGAGCAGGGAGTAACCGAATTAAAAACAAATGGTATTCGATTCATTTGAGCATGGTGGGGATGATATATGATCATGTGTTTGCATGCAATGATGTGGGTTCGAAGTGGTTATCGTTGTTGTTCATGGTTGATGATAGCAACGAGGAAGAACATTAAAGAAGATGGTTAGGTTGATGGCAAAGAAAAGAAGAAGGAATAAATTAAAGAGAAGTGTTTGTGGTTTACCTATAGACAGAAAATAGAGGTGAATGCATAGATGAGTGTTGTAAGTGTGTGTGTTTTTACTACTCTACAAATATAGGTATATATGTATGTGAAAGAATAGAGATGATAGTTCAGTGTAACTGAAAAAGGCAAAACAACAATTATAGTAATTCAATCACATATCAATTAAGCACAGTATATTCTTATTCAATTCACGGATCCATCAATTGAAATATAAATATATAATATAATAATATTTATAATAATAAACGTGCATCTTAATTAAATATCTTACCGACAGTTTTTCATGGACTACTATATCGTGCCCCGTTGTTCACTCAGTGGCGAATAAAAAGTTCTCAGAAAAATCCCAAATTTTTATAATAATTAACTTTATTTATTTCAGTCATTATGGTATAAAATTCGATCATTAATTTATTAAATAAAAATTACATCAACTGTCCCTCTCAATTATGTGAAAAATATAAAAAGTGTTAAAATTAAATAACTAGATCCTAAATAAATTTTTAGTACGCCTAAAATTTATAGAACTCAGTTTCGGATCACCGTTTATTTTAAAATCATATAAGTTCGAATTTAACTTGCTTAATATCAATCGGAACATCAAACAAGTATTACAATCATTTAATATTTATTTTTAATATACATTCATATGTATATATATATATATATATAGATGTTTTAAATAATAATTATTATAATATCATATTTCCTAACAACAACATTTAATATTTCAAATTATACATCCAAATATTATATATATATATATATATACACACATATCTGTTTACAAATAGTTGTTCGTGAATCGTCGGGAATGGTAGCAAGTCAAATGAATATATGAAACAGTTCAAATTTTTTGAGGCTCAACCTAATAGACTTTGCTTATCGTGTCAAAGATAATGAATCGTATCGAGAGTTTGGTTTAAAATTAGTCGATATTTTTCGGGTCACTACAGCTAGATCTATTTTTCTCATTTTCAGTAGGTTTACCTACTAAAATTAAGGTAGTAATGATGTTCATAACATCATTCGATTCATACATATAAAACTATCTTATTCGAAGATTTAAACTTGTAATCACTAGAACATAGTTTAGTTAATTCTAAACTTGTTTGCAAATAAAGTTAATCCTTCTAACTTGACTTTAAAAATCAACTAAATACATGTTCTATATCTTTATGATATGCTAACCTAATGATTTAAAACCGGGAAACACGAAAAATACCGTAAAACCGGACATACGCCGTCGTAGTAACACCGCGGGCTGTTTTGGGTTTGATAATTAAAAACTATGATAAACTTTGATTTAAAAGTTGTTCTCCTGGGAAAATAATTTTTCTTAAAAACATGAAACTATATCCAAAAATCATGGTTAAACTCAAAGTGGAAGTATGTTTTTCAAAATGGTCATCAAGACGTCGTTCTTTCGACTGAAATGACTATCTCTTACAAAAACGACTTGTAACTTATATTTCCGACTATAAACCTATACTTTTTCTATTTAGATTCATAAAATAGAGTTCAATATGAAACCATAACAATTTGATTCACTCAAAACGGATTTAAAACGAAGAAGTTATGGGTAAAACAAGATTGGATATTTTTTGATTGTTGTAGCTACGGAAAATATTGTAACAATTCTATACAAATCATATCCTAGCTAACTTATATTGCATTATACATGTATTCTAATATATTATGTAATCTTGGGATACCATAGACACATATGCAAATATTTTGACATATCATATCGACCCATCTATATATATTATTTGGAACAACCATAGACACTCTATATGCAGTAATGTTGGAGTTAGCTATACAGGGTTGAGGTTGATTCCAAAAATATATAAACTTTGAGTTGTGATCTAGCCTGAGACGTGTATACACTGGGTCGTGGATTGATTCAAGATAATATATATATCGATTTATTTCTGTACATCTAATTGTGGACAACTAGTTGTAGGTTACTAACGAGGACAGCTGACTTAATAAACTTAAAACATTAAAACGTATTAAAAATGTTGTAAATATATTTTGAACATACTTTGATATATATGTACATATTTGTTATAGGTTCGTGAATCGACCAGTGGCCAAGTCTTACTTCTCGACGAAGTAAAAATCTGTGAAAGTGAGTTATAGTCCCACTTTTAAAATCTAATATTTTGGGATGAGAATACATGCAGTTTTATAAATGTTTTAAGAAATAGACACAAGTAAATGAAACTACATTATATGGGTGAATGATCGAAGCCGAATTTGCCCCTTTTGCTTGGTAGCCTAAGAATTAGTAAACCGATCTACTAATTAACGCGAATCCTAAAGATAGATCTATTGGGCCTAACGAACCCCATCCATGGTTGCGGATGCTTTAGTACTTCGATGTTGTTTTATCATGTCTGATGGATTTCCTGGAATGATAGGGGATATTCTTATATGCATCTTGTTAATGTCGGTTACCAGGTGTTCACCATATGAATGATTTTTATCTCTATGTATGGGATGTATATTGAAATATGAAATCTTGTGGTCTATTATTACAATTTGATAAATATATAAGTTAAACCTATAACTCACCAACATTTTTGTTGACGTTTAAAGCATGTTTATTCTCAGGTGATTATTAAGAGCTTCCGCTGTTGCATGCTAATATATAGACAAGATTTGGTGTCAGCATGCTTGTATAATATTGTTTAAAACTGCATTCGAGATTTATTTTGTTGTAACATATTAATATTGTAAACCAATATGTATTGGTAGTGTATAAGTGTGATATTTTTAGATTATCATTTCTGGATAATCTAGGTGATGTCTTTTTAACCTTGTCTATAAAATAAAGGTTATGGTTTGTTTTAAAAACGAATGCAGTCTTTGAAAAACGTCTCATATAGAGGTCAAAACCTCGCAACGAAATCAATTAATATGGAACGTTTATAATCGATATGAACGGGACATTTCATAGAGCGCGTCGCGCAATTGTGAAGGTACAGATGTTTAACCCATGTAATGGTACCTGACCTGATTCCACGCTGTAATGCGCGCCGCGCACCCATGCGCGCATCGCGCACTTCCCCAGACCCAAATCACTTGTATTTTGTTTTTCACAAATTCATCCCCGCTTACTCGCAACTCCGTTTAACATGAAATTTTGCCAACATGCTTATATATGACCAAGGTTGTAGAATTCGAATCTCGGGGAGATCTCGTTTGGACTTTTTAGGGAGATCTCGGCATCTCGGAATAATCTCGGGGAGATCTCGGACGTTGACTTTATAATTGTTTATTAAAAATATACATAAAACATAAATATATGTATATTTATATACGTTTTTACGAGATTTTACAAAAATATCCTAGAAATGAGCGAGAAAATCTTAGAAATTACGAATTTTACAAGAAAATCTTACAAATTAGCAAGAAAATCCGAGAAATCGTGGCTTTAACTAAGTTTGACCCCGTTGACCGAGAAATCTCGGGAGATGAACATCTCGTCTCGGTTGCCTTCTAAAAACGAGATCTCGGAGGAGATCTCGGGAGATTTACAACACTGTATATGACTACGTTTTTATGTGGAATGGTCGGAAACCCGACCCGACCTCGTTGACTTTGACTTTGACCAAGTTTGACTTTTAGTCAAACTTAACCAAATACTTATGCAATCGTTCTAATCTTCTTTTATACTTGATTCTTGCATGAAATTTGACAACGTGACTTACAAGCTATTTAATCGAGTCGTAACGAGCCATCGGACTAATTGAACACATTTCGACCGACCTTGTGTCTTACCAGGTATTGATATAACTTATTTGTTTAGGTCAAGGCTAAGCAACTTTCATTGCACAACATTTAATTACAAGTACTCTGGCATGCAACTAAGGTGAGATCATAGTCCCACCTTTTCAACAACTTTTACTCTTTAAATTATGGGATCAGAAACATATACGTATCATACTTTTATGCTTTGAACACAAGTACGAAAACAAACATTCCTCAGCGAGTTAGAACAAAAATCCCCAATTCAATTATCATTAGTTACACTTGCAGGGTGTAAACGTGAACTTATGTTATGTGATCACATGGGCTTGACGAGCCCTCATTCGGACGGTTCGCTACCGTTAGCGGATGAAATATATTTTCGAGTATAGTGTATGTTCTAACACTACGTAACAGGGTACAAAACATTTAAGTTTGATAATTGGGTGCTCGCGAACATACTTTTGGAATGCAAACGATTTAGGTAATCAACGTTATGGAAATACTAAATCTTGTGGTTCAAAACAACGTTTACAAATACACCTATGATTTCACCAACGTTTTTCGTTGACAGTTTTCTATATGTTTCTCAGGTTCATACTTGGCTACTTGATACATGCTTCCGCACACTTTGATTACTTGCTTGGGGTCAAGCATACATGCATACGCTAGTGATAGCACCTTTGTATTTAAGCATATTGTTTACATACTTACGCTATTTATAGCAACCGTGATTTTCAACTTATATTATGTCGCAAGTCATTTCATTTATACTTTATACTTTTGTAAACTTAAACTCTTTGTCGAACCGTTTGGTAACTTAAAACTTTACAAGTCTTACACGTTTCAAATGAATGCGACATAATTTTGGTCAAACGTGTCTCATTTAGGGACTATGACCACGTAACGGGACCTAAGTTAACGACGACGTCAATGACGATTTTGTCGGGTCGTTACATATTATTTTGTTTTTGCGATTATATATATATATATATATATATATATATATATATAGGTTTAAAGAACCGATGGTACAACATTGCAGATCTTTCAAATCTGTAGTGGGATTACAACGTTGACATTCGCTATGTGCGTCCAATACCACCTAGATGACCAAATTGAAAGCAGAGCGAGCACAATTGAAATTGTGAAATGAAAATACAAAGAAGAAACAGCCACCAGTCAAAAACCTAAAATAAACATATAAACCTGATCTCGTATCCAATTCCACGTCTGTCACTCCTCGAGAACCGCACAACTAAAACGTTCACCGGGCAATCCGAGAACACCTAACCGAGGCCTGCAAACCAAGAAAAACTCTCGTATTCGAAGATGGTGACGGCGCAAAGGAGATGTTGACGGAGCGAAGGAGATGATGACCTTAGATTATGAGCGTTGATAAATTAACGAAGGTGAAAGATTTAAGAGGCAGCAACGATAGTTTTGGCGGTAGCGGCAGCGGCAGCGGAGCCGGCGTTGGTAGTAGCGACGGTGAAGGTACCTGTTTCGCTAGTAAAGATGGACGAAGAAATATAAGAAAAAAGAAAGAAAAGTGATGATAAAACATGTATTGATAGATTTACACGTGGACACTTTACATGTGAATTGAGTCGAGCCGATAACCTTGGACACACACAACGGCCTAACCGTTGAAGCGAAAGACACATTTGTTATTGATTGCAACAAATAAATTATAAATCGCCTTAAAAACCCGAGTTTGAAAAAGTCAAAATTGGCGAGCAAGCATGTGAACAGTGTCAATTGGATTTTTCTAAATGAATATATATAGAATAGTTTATCTGATAAAAGGTTATCTCTACATTAAGTTCAATAGCTATACAAAAAATAAATAAATATAATAGTTATGGTGAATTTATCTGTTGTAGAAATGAAAGGGCGCAGAAAATATATATTAAGGCTCTAATAAAATTAACTTGACGTCTAAAAAGAAAACGTTTTGAAGCAACAAGAAGCCATTTGGATGACACATTTAATAAATATATACTTGTTTCGTACTACCACGTATGATACAATAAAATAGCACAAAACCATAAACCAATAATGGGACGCGGGTAAGTGGTTTATACTGATAGATGAATGATGGATGAATGTTAAGTTTACAATTTACTTTTTTTTACCTACCATTTCTTCATATTGGTTCGGGTTTCTTTCAAAACAGCTGTTGAAAAAAGTTTTTGCAAATGCGAGAGATAATCGCGTGGATGTTTTAATTCTCTGGATGATCTCAAACTGCTCTTAAAAAACAATTTTCTTTTTTTAAATATAGGGCACTTTACCTTATATTTCATGTCGCGTCCCAAACATTTTTTTACGAGGGATGACCGTCCTTTTCAATAGACAAACTTATTGTAAAGAAAACATAGTTTAATGTATATTGTAGAACCATTTATTACTAGAAACAATTTTCCGTTGTAATATATGTGTCATCTCTACTACTAAAACAATTTTTGAATTATAGAGAGAAATCATTTTTACTAGTAACGTGCGGGCGTATTTATGCTCGTTTATACTATTACCAACAAATATAAAAACAATGACCAATAGTTTAAGACCAGAAAAATGAAGATCAATCATTTGGCCAAAATCAAGGTAGGTGTTCATCGTTCGAAAAAAAGGAATATCAATCTTTTGGCAGAAAAACATGAAAACCAGAGGATGAACGATCGTTAGTATCGACGATGAACAATCTATTCCTGGTTGTTTGTGGATTTAGGGTTTTCGATGATTATAATTCTGTGGAGCTTTGAGACCTAGTCGGTGGCCTTCGCAGGTTTTTCTTGCGAGATCTAGGAGGTGACGCTGGTAGTCCGATGGTGGTTTTGATACCCATCACTATCATTCTAGGAAAGGTCCATTCATGATGAATTAATTTGGTTTTTGTGTATAATTTTTCAACTTAATTGAATGGGAGAGTATGTTTCATTTATAGCTTAATTAATATTAATATTGGTGTTTAGCTTTAAATATTCTGAGTATGATGTTTTGAATTTTTGATGTTTTAATTTGGATTTTGGAGTTTCAAGTGATGACCTGCGTAGTTGGATGGAAAAGTAGGTGGACAATGATCAATTAAACATGAAGGGGATCAGAGGGAATAAGATCGAAATTTCCTCCATGTACTTAGACCACTCCCAACCGTCCGCCCTCACCCATGTCATCCCCTCATTTCCTCGAGGGCTCCATTGGCATTCACCCCGTCATCGGCCGCCCTCAACCGCCCTCAAGCACTGCGTACTCGTTCATGTCATCCCATAGCATATTTGATGACAGTGGAGAGAGATTTTGTGCAACAATTACTTGTACAAGAGCAAATAAACTTGTACCTTAATTTATTTAATTAATTTTGTGGAGTATAGAATGAGGAGAGAGTATGTCATGGTTGGTAGTGGTTTGTTATGGGAGTGTTATGGGAGGAAGTGGTGAGAAAAGAGGAGAGAGAAAGCTGATGTGGCGCTGAGGAAGTGCCGTGACGGCGTCATGGTTGGGAGTGGTCTTAGAATGTGAAAGGATTTAACGATCGTTAGTGATAGAAAACTTTCACGTAATTTTTGCAAACAAGAAGTTATTTAACGGCCATTATGAGAATTATTCATCACAAAATTAAATGTACAACTATAGTTTATAGTTACAAGCAACATCCAACAACAAAATCAACCTAACCAAACATCCATAATATATGACAGTTTAGTTCGTTATAATAACCTAAAGTAAGAGTATAATCTATCATGTCTCATATTTTATACCAATCCGTCTATTTCTTTTTAATTATTTATACGTAGTATCAAATACCAATTTTTATTTATAGTTACACAATCGAACAAGCATTAGGATTTTCGTCACTAAACATCCCCGTTTCAGGTTGATACCCTCGAGGGTCATGCATATACATTGGTGGTGTCGCCATTGGTGGTCCATGTGAGTATCCATGATCGTAATAGTTTTGATTATAACCATGATTATAACCTTCTTGTACGTATCCATGGCTAGAAGAGGTTCCGACCCCATAATCTTGATTGTAATAATTTTGATTATACATTTGCATTTGGATCGGCATTGTATGCGTGTATGGACTATATCCACTATATTCAAACTTATTAACAACCTCTATGCCTTTACTCTTATTTTCACCATTGCCTTCATCTCCAACTACTTTATCACCACCTTGATTATCTTTACCCTTAAGATCATCTCCGCCTTCATTATCTTTTTTATCTCCTCCACCTTCGACTTTCTCTTTTTTGTCATCTTTTATTACGTCATCGTTTTTTTCTTCCTTTTTAGGAGGGACAATATCGATCTTTCTCTTCAATTTTTCTTTTAAATGCGGTATAAGTTCCTTCACATTCATTGTCCCTTTCACTGATACCAAATCCTTTCCGGCATCAATTGATACCGATTCCACGCCTGTCAATAAGAAAAATACAAATACAAAATTAATCACTAAACATGATTCAAGACGTCATCAAACTACTTTATTATATTACTCGTAACAATGCCAAAATGGATTTGGAATTATTTTTATAAAATTTAAAATAAAAATAAGTATTAGGTAAAGTAGGCTTACCATCAATTTTTGATATTAAACGTTTAATTTTGTGCATGCATCCGTCACAGTGTAGAGGAATCTTCAAAACCACCATGCTTGATTGAGGCTATATCAACCACCCAAATAAATTTTAATTAATAATAATAACAACAATATTTAAAGTCATTAATTAAATGTAATTAACATCCATAACCTAACATTTTCATTAATTAATTGCTGTACCTCTTTTGGCTTTTTCTCATCGGTTTTTTTCTCCAGCGATTCCTCTTTCTTTTTCTCTTCACCACCGCCATCCTTTTTAGGCTGTGGAGAAATGATCTCCACCTTCTTCTTAGTTTTGTACTCTACTCGCTCTTTGATGCGCGTGGGATCCACCTTCCCAATTACCGTTAATTTGTTGCCGGAAGTATCCGTCTTCACATTTTCGACACCTACAAAAAAAAAAATTTATTTCGTAAATTACATCAACGGATGTCATGAGTATAACGTGCGCCATATTGAACAGATACATTCACCTTGCATTTACTTATTTTGAAAATATCAAAAAAAAGAAATGAAAAAGTAAATAGTGTCTTGGTAACCGACTCCGTGAAGTTGATAGCTTGACGGAATATATAAGATTTATACTGATTATTATTTATTTGAATTTGAATTATTGATTGTAAATTTGCTATACCTTCGAATTTTTTAATAGATTTTCTAATTTTTTTGGCACATCCTTCGCAATGCAAATCAAGTTTAAGAACGACGTTAATTGGACCACCATCGGACTTTTTTTCACTATCCGGTTTCTTATCGCCGGATTCTTTCTTCGTCTCATCTTTCTATTAAGAAAAAAAAATTAAAAATCAGCTTGAGTATGATAAACAGATATAGTGATAGAATAATTGGGGCAAATTTGAAATTTGAAAACCAACCTCACCCATTGGATGATTAATAATACGTGTAATTTAAGAACAGAGGTTTATAGTGAAAATATGGGAATTGATTTGAAGATTGGAATTGGAGCCAAATGTGTGAATTTATAGAGGTGGGGTGGGGTGTGATGATGTTAGTGTGTATATCATGTATGTACCATATGTATGTATGTGATGATGGATTTATGAATGATGATGGATGGGACCGGGTGACTGGGTTGTATTTGACCGAATGCTGGTAAATCCAACATGGGTTGGTGTAATTCGTGATGAGACTGATTAAACAACCGACTTGACCCGTTTTGTGATTTTTGACCCGGTTTGAAAAATGTGCATTGGAATTACGGCGCCGTAGGTTTGGGTGTCGGGTTTCTACTTGGGTTTTTAGGGGATTGGATTAAAGTCATTAACATGTGGCCACATAAATAAATTCTTATTCGAGAAACATCTTCTAGTAATTTCGCCAACTAAATACGAGTAGTACGGATCGATATTTAAAAACGACTAATCATATAAGAATACAAATGCACATACAACTTCTGTGTAAAAGATATCGTATTTGTTGTTAAAAATATCGATTGTTAACGACTATTATATACACATTATGTTAGTGCATGTTTGCAATCTCTTGTTCTATTCGTTGTCATACATTTATTTCAGTCATGTAGTATCGGATTTGTAATAATATATGATGACTATTGAATGTTGGTTAATAATCGTGGATGTTATTATCAATAGTTAAACTGACCATACAGTCGACCGACTTAGTCGGTCAGTCGATCGACTGAGGATACTATCGATAAATTGTTGTAGGTCTATGTAAGTTGATCACCGATCCACTATAAGGGACAGTCGACCGACTGACAGAGTTAGTCGATCGACTGTCGGTGCAGACAGTATATATATAGGCTTAAGGTTACTTTGTCATGTTACACACCATATACAACCCTAAGTCCGTATTGTCGAATTGTTGTCGTCCCAAACCACTTACCCACCGAATATAGGCTTCAATGTGTTGATTTAATCTAGTATTCTCATATAGGTTTGACTTAATTGATTTCAAAAGTTAAGTTTATTCGATTAAATATTTGTTCTTTAATTGCCGCCTTAGAATAAAGTTTACATTGTTTTTAAGATCCAGAAATACGTTCAAACACATTATAATCCAAAATATTATTTGAATAAATTTTTGTAACCATGGTTTTAACGACCCGACTTTTTCGACTTATATTTTTGTGCTCTATACTTTCACGAATCTGCGTATATGTGCGTACTGAGCTAGTTTATGCTCTGGGATCTTAATCCATTTTAATTACTTCCGTTAATATCTTACAACGTGCTATTAAGTGTTTGATCACTTAACTTGGTCCCCGAATGTTTTTATGACCGTTAGTGTCACTTGATGTTTAGAACGAGCTATGTACTTGGTACACGTTTAACTTAGTAACATCACCATCAGCCCGTAGTATGATATTGTCCGCTTTGGACACAAGCCGATCACCGACGGGCTACCCGCGCACGAGTACAACCCCGGATCGCACTTCTACCTCACGGATTTGCTTCTCGGGTAAACACCCTCAAAACGCGTCATCACAGAGTGCGCAGCACAACTGGTATGATACTGTCCGCTCTGGGCCACAGGCCGATCACCGACAGGCCAACTTGCCCCGGATCGCACCTACCCGCACGGCTTTAAAAGCGTCTTACCAGAAGAGGTATCCACACCCAGCACAACTGGTATGATACTGTCCGCTCTGGGCCACAGGCCGATCACCGACAGGACACATTCCCCGGATCGCACCTACCCGCACGGTTTTAAACACGTCTTACCAGAAGAGGTATCCACACTCTTATAAGGAGTGCTTTGTTTTCCTCTCCCACCGATGTGGGACGAGTCTGTTACAAACTTTTGTCATAATTGGAATATTATGACTACGTAATACTAATTGTTATTTTCTAATAACAATTACTTGGCTTATTGGATGCTTAATTATGCTTAGTAATTTACTTGTGCTCACTAGTTAGTCTTTTTGGACTTTCTACCTTATTGGACTTTAGCCCACCCTACTCTAGCTAATGGACCATTTAATTAGCTCAATTTTAATAAGTTAATGACCCACTAATATGAAAGACAAATACCCATTATTAAGAGCCAACATACTAGCATTTTTGTTCACCATTACCATACATGTTGCATGAGATCCTAACATGTGACAACCTGGAAATTTTTGACCAAATTTAAACTTTATCTTTAAATGATTTAACGTTTCCGACACGATAAGCAAAGTCTGTAAAACTGAATCTCAAAATTTTTGAACTATTCAAGTACCCTTCGGTTGTTCTCAACGATTCGCGAACCATTATATGTAAATAGATACATATATATATACTATAACTTGAAAATGTAACAAAGTTTTAATTGCATGATACCGTACATTAAACTTATTGGTTTATATATCTATTTGAATATATATGATTTCAAGTTATTTAGTAAATGATAGTAACATTCGATTATTGATTCGATTAATATTTAGATAAGTAACTAAAACGTTCAAGATGAATCAGTAAAACACTAATTTGCTACAGTATTTTCGAATTACTACAGTACCCGAAAAGCTACAGTGTTTTAGAAAATTACTATTTGCTACAGTAAAAAAACTTTGCTACAGTAAACACTATTTCAAAATGAAAAATGTATATATGTATATGTATATACTGCGAGACAATGATTTATAGAAGTAAATGACCAAAACACTCGAAAGTTTAAGATACACTTTGAGTGATATAATTTAGGATAATTTAAGGCTATATTTTGACAAAGGTACGTGTCCCAAAATGTAAATTACAAGTTTTCTCAGCGTACGAAGGGACACTCAAAAAACCGGAACCGGGACATAAGTCGAGTGACGACGTACGACTTATCGGAACAAAAATTACAAGTCAACTATGCACGTGAATTTAATATAATATATAATTAATTATGTAAATTAAATATATTATATATAATATAAAAATATGTCGACAAACTAGAATTTAAACAATTGTGAGCTGTCCCAGGGTGCCATGCGATCGCATGGCCTTGAAGCACAAATCCCATGCGATCGCATGGGGTACTTTTTCAGGCCAGATGCTATAAAACGCGAAGTCTGGTACCAGTTTTATTTACTTATATCTCCCGCCTCAATCTCTCTATTATATTTATTATTATTATTATTATTATTATTATTATTATTATTATTATTATTATTATTATTATTATTATTATTATTATTATTATTATTATTATTATTATTATTATTAAGATTAATATTATTATTAATCTTAATATTATTAGTAGTATTATTATTAATTAGTATTATACATAAAATACTACGACGAGGTCATAAGCATGTCACTTTCAAAATAGTTTTTCGAGCGGGATAGAGCTAAGAAAATTATGGGTTATTGCTATGGAGGTTATGAGTAATATTCATGGGTATTGTTCGCAAGTCAAACCTAGTGTTTATCATCTCTGTTGCGTCTACGTACTTTCCTGCAATATTGAATCTAAATATTGATACGTGAGCATTCATATCTTATCTTTTATATATTAATTGTGTATCCATGTCTAGTGCTCGAGTATATATATTTATGCATGATTGTATGCTAAATTTCGTCGTTAAACAGTTTATAATGAATCACGAATTAAATACATATATTACTGGAAAAAGATATATGATATGCATGTTTTTAGAAAGCTAACGAAAAATCAATAATTTTTCATTTAGATATCAAATAGTTTCAATGAACGGATTAAAAGATATGATCAACTGAATTATGATTGACGTTAATTGAAATTGCTTTTGAATCTGCAATTAATATTTAAACAACTTATTTACGAGATTGATAAAATGGATTTTTGAATATTACCAACCGAGTAAATGAATCCTTATATAAGGTACATCATGTTTTGTGAACTATTGTCAAAATTGACTTTTTGAAACGACTTTGGATAACTTTTGTATGTCGATCTCGAGCATTAGGATTGTGATACACTATGACCTGACCTAGCTTGATAGACATTTATTGACCAACATATGTTCTCTAGGTTGAGATCTACGATTATTTGGTAATTCGAGTTTCAGTCACGTTTTGGTGAACGACTTTATGTGCTGCTAAGGTGAGTTTCATATGCTCCCTTTTTAATTGCTTTTGCAATCTATATTTTTGGGCTGAGAATACATGCACTTTATTTTTAACGCAATAGATACAAGTACATATTAAATTCTACACCGAGTTTGAACCGAAAATCCCTTAGCTTTGGTAACTAGTAACTACCGGTTATAAGAACTGGTGGGCGCGAGTAGTTGTATATGGATCCATAGGGCTTGACATCCCCTTCTGTTCCAGGTATAGAAACCCTAGCCTGAACTATAAAACAGACGTATGCTATTTGAGTTTAGTACACGTTGGTTTGCGTGTATTGTACATGTTGGTTGCATGTATGTTAAAACAGGGGTACTTATTATATAAACGTTAAAGTTTAGTTACCAGGGTGCTCAATCTTGTAGAATATTTTGATAAACGTTTCTGGATGAAACAACTGAAATCTTGTGATCCACATTTATGTACAGATTATGCAAAACATTAAAACTATGAACTCACCAACCTTTGTGTTGACACTTGTTAGCATGTTTATTCTCAGGTTCCCTAGAAGTCTTCCGTTGTTTGCTTATATGTTAGACAAGCTATGTGCATGGAGTCTTACATGGCATATTTTTCAAGAAAACGTTGCATTCACCAAATCATCACCATGTATCTTATTTTGACTGCATTGTCAACGGAAGTACTGTTGTAAACTATTATTTATGATGATTGTCTATATGTAGAAATCATCAGATGTCGAAAACCTTTGATTTAAATATTCATTTATGGTGTGCCTTTTCAAAAGAATGCAATATTTACAAAACGTATCATATAGAGGTCAAATACCTCGCAATGAAATTGATGAATGACGTGTTCGTCCATATGGATTTGGAGTGATCGTCACAGTTGGTATCAGAGCGTTGGTCCTAGCGAACCAGGTCTTGCATGAGTGTGTCTAACTGATAGTTGTTAGGATGCATTAGTAAGTCTGGACTTCAACTGTGTCTGCATGTCAAAAGTTTTGCTTATCAATTCTTGTCAGAAATTACCTGCTTATCATTCCTAGTCTAGACATGTTTTACTGCATTGATTGCATGAATAGTGTATAGACAAAATTCATATCTTAGCGTATCTGTTACTGTAAACTTTTCCTGACATATTCTGAAAATTTCTCCGTGATTTATGGAATTTGGTATTATATATACATATGTAAATTATGTATTGAAGAATACCAAACTAAATTCTATAATCTAATTCATATCAAAAATCATCTCCCTAATTATACAAGATGGATCCCGTATCTAGTTCAAATTCCTTAAACTCTGACAGCTATTCCGATATGGATATTCACCTGAATTCCGAAGACATTGTAACCGGAATGGATCAACCAATTAGCCATCATCTATTCTGGATGAATTGGGGATGGGTTTGTAGCCTACTTAATTATTGGAGACAAGAAGAAGGCGATCCCTTCCATCCACCACATTGCCCTCTTGGCGAAGAACCTGAAGCACTTACCGGCGAACCTGTTCGTAATACCATTTTCTCTCTCATCTCCAGAATATCTCGTCATGATCATATACTCTCTCAAATTCTGGATCTTATTCATCCGCTCGTCCGAACCGCCAATCATCCCGGTGTAGTAGAAGAAGTCAACGAGCTTCGCGCTCGGGTAGTGGCTTTGGAGAATATGGTGCAAAGGTTACACGCACCAGCAGAATCACCGGCATCAACAGTACCACCGACAACAACACCAACAGTACCATTACCATCACCAACAACATCCGCACCGCAAGCCTCAACATCACAATATGTACCTTGAACATCAACGTCATACGCATCGTAGTTACCAAGAAATACCATCAACAATAACTTATGAAGTATTAACTCATTTCCCCTGAAGAAATTTTATGTATATTTAATATATATGAATTTTGAAATCAAAATAAATCTTTTCGTACTAAGCTATTACGTGTGAATCTTAACTGGTAGGTACTTGATAATGCTAAAAACGAACATATATTTCATAGCATTATTCCTCAAGAAAGACAAACTTTTAGTTGCAATTGTTCTATTTACAAGTAATATTCGTTTAAATAATAAAAGGTGAAGACAAAAGACAGATTCGACGAATTAAAGACGCAAACGACCAAAAAACTCAAAAGTACAAAATACAATCAAAGAGGTTCCAATTATTGATAAGAAACGTCTCAAAATTACAAGAGTACAAGATTCAAAACGCAAAGTACAAGATATTAAATTGTACGCAAGGACGTTCGAAAATTCGGAACCAGGACCAGAGTCAACTCTCAACGCTCGACGCAATGGACTAAAAATTACAAGTCAACTATGCACATAAATATAATATAATATTTAAATAATTCTTATAATTATTTATATATTATATAATATAATAAACCGTCGGTAAACAAAGAGCCAAAGCTGGGTGAGCTGTAATTTCAAACTCCGCAAGTTGCGGAGTTTGAAGGCAAAAAATTACGCGACTCGCGGAGTTCACCTGGACTCAAATTCCTATAAAAGCCAACGCAGTTCGACGAAAAATATATCAAAAAAATATCAATCTCTCTATATCTATACGTAAATATTTATATTTATATTTTAATTTTAATTTTAATTTTAATTTTAATTCTAATAATAAGGGTATGTTAGCAAATGTTGTAAGGGTGTAAGTCGAAATTCTGTCCGTGTAACGCTACGCTATTTTTAATCATTGTAAGTTATGTTCAACCTTTTTAATTTAATGTCTCGTAGCTAAGTTATTATTATGCTTATTTAAAACGAAGTAATCATGATGTTGGGCTAATTACTAAAATTGAGTAATTGGGTTTTGTACCATAATTGGGGTTTGGACAAAAGAACGACACTTGTGGAAATTAGACTATGGGCTATTAATGGGCTTTATATTTGTTTAACTAAATGATAGTTTGTTAATTTTAATATAAAGATTCACAATTGGACGTCCCTATAAATAACCATATACACTCGATCGGATACGATGGGCAGGGTATTTATATGTACGAATAATCGTTCATTTAACCGGACACGGGAATGGATTAATAGTCACTAGAATTATTAAAACAGGGGTGAAATTATGTACAAGGACACTTGGCATAATTGATAATAAAGTATTAAAACCTTGGGTTACACTCAGTCGACATCCTGGTGTAATTATTAAACAAAGTAATAAAACCTTGTTACAGTTTAAGTCCCCAATTAGTTGGAATATTTAACTTCGGGTATAAGGATAATTTGACGAGGATACTCGCACTTTATATTTATGACTGATGGACTGTTATGGACAAAAACCAGACGGACATATTAAATAATCCAGGACAAAAGACAATTAAACCATGGGCATAAAACTAAAATCAACACGTCAAACATCATGATTACGGAAGTTTAAATAAGCATAATTCTTTTATCTCATATTTAATTTCCTTTATTTTATATTTAATTGCACTTCTAATTATCGCACTTTTATTGTTATTGTATTTATTTGCACTTTTAATTATCGTACTTTTTAATTATCGCAAGTTTATTTTATCGCGCTTTTATTTATCGCAATTTCATTATCGTTATTTACTTTACGCTTTAAATTAAGTCTTTTATTTATTTAATATTTTACATTTTGTTTTAACTGCAACTAAAGTTTTTAAAATCGACAAACCGGTCATTAAACGGTAAAAACCCCCTTTATAATAATAATATTACTTATATATATATTTGTATTTTTATAAAATAAAACTAATATAGCGTTAAGCTTTGTTTAAAAGATTTTCCCTGTGGACCGAACCGGACTTACTAAAACTACACTACTGTACGATTAGGTACACTGCCTATAAGTGTTGTAGCAAGGTTTAAGTATATCAATTCTATAAATAAATAAATATCTTGTGTAAAATTGTATCGTATTTAATAGTATTTCCTTGTAAAATTTAATAGTATTTTATACCCCTTAGCTTTAACTATCAAGTATATTTTTGGCACCGCTGCCGGGGACAATCTAGCTTAAAAGCCGGAAGCGCAACGCTAATAAATATATAAAAAAAAAAAAAAATTTTAGTTTACTTTTATAAAAAGACGCTTTTGTAAAAATACGTTTTAAATATTCGAAAACATAAAAAGAAAAACAAAAATATAATATTTTTAAGAGTTTGTTAAATATTTAAGTTTTATAAAGTTTCTTTATTTTTATTTTATAAAAATATAAGTTTTATTTAAATATTTTGTTTTTATTTAAAACATAAAATCAAAAACCGAAAATTTTTTTTATATAAATCTAGTTTTAAGATTTTTATTTATAAAATTGTAACATATTTTTATTTCTATTCTAGTTTTTAAAATATAAGTTTTATTTAAATTATATAAATATTTTAATTAAATTAAAAACAGAAAAATAAAAAAATATATATAAATAAAATTACGTTGAACCTGTCAAACGAAGCAACCTGATCTGAAATTTGAAACCCCTCGACTCGCGGAGTTTTCCAGCCTCGGGCACCGCAAGTCGCGGAGCAGCCCTGACACGGGTACACAGGAACCCTAACAGCATTAATTACGGGATAATTATTATTATTATTAATTTTAAACCCTAATTAGGGTATTTTTATTATAATATTTAGTTTTAATTAGTTTATTTTGTTTTATTTAATTTTATTTAGTTTAATTAAATTATAAAATTAATAATTTTATAAAATAAATAATATAAAAATAATATTTTTATAAAAATTGTACTTTTTACAACTTTTAGTATATTTTTATATTTTGTCCCTTTTTAATTGTTTTAACGTAATATTTGTGTTTTTCGCTAGTTTTTAGTTTTAAAACTTAGTTTTTGCCATAGTTATTTTTATTTCTAGATTTTTAGGCTTTGTCGTAAAATCCCTTAAGTGCTTTTTCTTTAGACTAAGATTTAGGTGCTTTAGAATTTTGCGACGCCTTTTTAAGTTTTAGTACCTTTTTAAGATATTGCCATTTGGGATATAGTTTTACTTGTAAGCTTTAATATTTTTAGACGCCTTTTACCTATGTATCAATTAACATTCCAATTAGTAATCTCAATTTGCGATTATAATTTTAAGTTAGTGATAGTAACAAGGTTGGGTTAGTCGAGTGTTTTTAAGTTCTATAAGTCATTTTTTTATTATTTCTTATTTTTCGACGCCTTTTATTTTTTCGATCTTTTCTTTTTCGACCTTTTTCGACGCACTCTTTTTCTTTCTTATTTCTCACTATTCTAGTTTTAGGACATAGATTTTTTTTTTCTACTTCTTATCTATACTTTTTAAAATTACGAAAATTTATTTTAAGTGGTTAAATTGATAGACATCAAAATTTTCTGGTTCGTAGTAATAGTTGGATTTGTACGTGGACCGGGTTATTGGAGCCAAACAGTCCTCAATTATATTGAGACCAAACGGATCCTGCCCCTCTACTGCATCTTTTGGCTATTCAAAACGTGGGCAAAATCAGAAAAGTCTATTAATTGGATAACTTATATAATTTTTCTTTCCTTTTAAAAACTAATAGGATATTCAGTGAATGCACCGAGCAAGACGTTCACTACCTTTTGTACGTTCACCACCTGTAACTAGATCAAGACATCTAGCAAATATTACTGCCGTTGATTTTCCTTTAGAATCGTCATCCAGTCGACCAAGTACTCCTATTCAAATTTCCGATAATCCATTTTTTGAACCCGACCTCACAATTGAAAATCCGGATAATATTCAGGGACAATTCATAGATCCTGAACCATTAAATTTTCCTCCGGAACCACCAATCATTCAAACAGAGATTGTTGAGGAACGAACCATTAAATCAGAATCCTCTAGTGATTCGGATTCAACAAATTCAATCATGGAAAATCTGGAACCTTTAAGTATGGAAGACCGAATGAGAGCTAAACGCACTGGCCAAGGTCACGCAATTACTCATCCAGACATTAATGCGCCAGATTATGAAATCAAAGGACAAATTCTACATATGGTGACTAATCAATGCCAATTTAGTGGTGCGCCGAAGGAAGATCCAAATGAACATCTTCGTACCTTTAATAGGATCTGCACTCTATTTAAAATCCGAGAAGTGGAGGATGAACAGATATATCTCATGTTATTTCCCTGGACTTTAAAGGGAGAAGCCAAAGATTGGTTGGAATCGTTACCTGATGGGGCGATTGATACATGGGACGTTTTAGTTGAAAAATTTCTTAAACAATTCTTTCCGGCATCTAAAGCCGTAAGACTTCAAGGAGAAATTGTTACGTTCACACAGAAACTGAATGAAACTCTATATGAGGCGTGGACTAGATTTGGAAAGTTATTAAGAGGATGTCCGCAACATGGTTTAGACACCAGTCAAATAGTACAAATATTCTACCAAGGATGCGACATCACTACAAGGAAAGACATCGATATAGCAGCTGGTGGTTCTATTATGAAGAAAACCGAAACTGATGCTTATAAAATTATTGATAACACTGCTTTCCACTCACATGAGTGGCACCAAGAAAAAGATATCGTTAGATTATCTAAAGCAGCTAGAGCCGATTCTAGCCATGACTTAGATTCCATTTCCGCAAAGATAGATGCTGTCGAGAGACGAATAGAAAAGATGACTAAGGATATCCACTCAATACGAATTAGTTGTGAGCAATGTGGAGGACCACATTTGACAAAAGATTGTCTCAGTATTGAACTAACAATGGAACAAAGAGAGAATATTTTATACATAAACCAAAGGCCTGGAAATAATTATCAGAATAATTATCAACCGCCAAGACTGATTTACAATCAAAACCAGAATTATAACCGAAATATTCCATACAACAACCAACAAGGTCCTAGCAATCAACAAGTATCCAATAATATTTACAATCAGCAAAGACCTAATTTTCAAAACAAACCACCACAAACCGATGATAAAAAGCCGAATTTAGAAGATATGATGACAAAGCTAGTTGAAACTCAAACGCAGTTTTTCACATCTCAGAAACAGACGAATGAACAAAATGCTCAAGCATTTAGAAATCAACAAGCTTCTATTCAAAACTTGGAACAAGAAGTAAGTAACCTAGCAAGGTTAATAGGTGAAAGAAAACCGAGAAGTCTACCTAGTGATACAAATGCTAACCCCCGGAATGAAACAGCTAAAGCCATTACCACAAGAAGTGGTACAACACTTAAACCACCTGAAATACCTGTAACTTCTGATGAAACTATTCCTACTCCACAAGAACCACAACCTGAACAAGATAAGGAAAAAGAACCGGTAGTTGAAAAGGTTAATGAAGATAACACAGTTAAGGATAAACCTTATGTTAAACCATACCAACCACCACTTCCTTACCCGAGTAAAATGAAAAAAGAGAAACTTGAAGCCGAGCAATCCAAATTCTTGGATATGTTTAAACAAATAAATGTAAATCTTCCTTTCATTGATGTGATTTCAGGAATGCCTAGATATGCTAAATTTCTGAAAGATCTAATCTCGAATAGAAAGAAAATGGAAGAACTCTCGGCTGTTACTATGAATGCTAATTGTTCAGCAGTGCTGTTGAATAAGATACCAGAAAAATTATCTGATCCAGGAAGTTTCACAATTCCATGTTTTCTGGGTAGTCTTAGTTCAATAGAAGCATTGGCAGACTTAGGTGCTAGTATAAATTTAATGCCGTATTCACTATACGCTAAACTAGACCTTGGAGAATTGAAACCAACAAGAATAAGTATACAACTAGCTGATAGATCAATAAAATATCCTAGAGGGATAATGGAGAACATGCTAGTTAAAGTTGGTACTTTAGTATTTCCAGTAGATTTTGTTGTTCTGGACATGGAAGAAGATTCTCAAGTTCCTCTCATATTAGGAAGACCATTCTTAAACACGGCTAAAGCAATGATAGATGTGTTTGGTAAAAAAATTGACCCTAAGTATAGAGGACGAGAGTGTTACCTTTTCAGTTGATAGAGCAATGCAACAACCACAATCTGCAGATGATACATGCTATTATATTCAAACCATAGATTCACATGCAGAATTGTTAGAAGAATTTCTAGAATTACAAGGAACAGGAGAATGTTCTTTAGGAGAAGGAACTGAACCAATTGATGAAGTTGAAATGTTAGCTACACTAATAGCTAATGGATATGAACCAACAACAGAAGAAATTCAAATGCTAAAAGAAGAAGACAGATATCGATATAAATCATCGATAGAAGAACCTCCGACATTAGAGTTAAAGCCACTTCCAAACCATTTGGAATACGCTTATTTACATGGTGAATCTGAATTACCTGTAATAATATCGTCTTCTCTTACTGAAAATGAAAAATCTCAACTCATTTCTGTGTTGAAAGCTCATAAACCAGCCATTGCATGGAAGATTCATGATATTAAAGGAATAAGTCCTTCGTATTGCACACATAAAATCCTTATGGAAGAAGGCCATAAAATGTATGTGCAACGCCAACGAAGACTACATCCTAATATGCAAGATGTTGTTAAAAAAGAAATTATTAAACTGCTAGATGCAGGTCTAATTTATCCAATTTCTGATAGTCCATGGGTAAGCCCAGTTCAATGCGTGCCTAAGAAGGGTGGCATAACTGTTATCACAAATGAGAAAAATGAGTTTATTCCTACTAGGACTGTAACAGGATGGCGTGTATGTATTGATTATAGAAAATTAAATGACGCCACTAGAAAAGATCACTTTCCCTTACCTTTCATTGATCAAATGTTGGAAAGGCTAGCCGAAAACAGTTACTATTGTTTTCTAGATGGTTTTTCCGGATATTTTCAAATTCCAATAGCACCCGAAGATCAAGAGAAAACCACATTCACGTGCCCTTATGGTACTTTTGCTTACAAACGCATGCCATTTGGACTTTGCAACGCCCGTGCAACCTTTCAAAGGTGTATGATGGCGATTTTTCACGACATGATAGAAGAATGCATGGAAGTTTTCATGGATGACTTTTCAGTCTTCGGTGATACATTTGAATCATGTTTAGCTAATCTTGAACGAATGCTAATTAGATGCGAACAATCAAATCTAGTACTTAATTGGGAGAAATGCCATTTCATGGTTAAAGAAGGCATTGTTCTTGGACATAAAATCTCAAAAGAAGGAATTGAAGTGGATAGAGCTAAAGTAGATGTAATTGCTAAACTTCTACATCCCACCAATGTTAGAGGAGTTAGGAGTTTTCTAGGGCATGCCGGTTTTTACCGACGTTTCATAAAAGATTTTTCTAAAATTACCACTGCTATGAATAAACTCCTAGAAAAGGATGCTCCATTCATCTTTTCAGATGAATGTATCAAATATTTTAATATTCTTAAAGAGAAACTCACTAATGCGCCGATCATGATAACACCAAATTGGAATCTACCGTTTGAACTAATGTGCGATGCAAGTAATTTTGCAATGGGAGCCGTTTTAGGACAAAGGATTGAAAAAAGATTTCAACCTATATATTATGCTAGTAAGACGTTTCAAGGAGCACAAACGAATTACACAACTACTGAAAAAGAACTCCTTGCTATTGTCTTTGCTTTTGACAAATTTCGTTCATATCTCGTTCTAGCAAAAACGGTGGTCTATACTGACCATTCTGCTCTTAGATACCTATTTTCGAAACAAGATGCTAAACCAAGATTAATCCGTTAGATCTTACTCTTACAAGAGTTCGATATTGAAATCCGAGATAAAAGAGGAGCAGAAAATCTCGCCGCTGATCATCTTTCTCGTCTTGAAAATCCCGAATTAGAAGTTCTAAATGAATCGTCTATACAAGACAACTTTCCTGATGAATATCTATTGAAGATAGATTATAATGAAATTCCATAGTTTGCAGACTATGCAAACTACTTAGTATGTGGATTCCTTGAAAAAGGATTATCGTACCAAAAATGAAAGAAATTCTTCAGTGATATAAAACACTATTTCTGGGAAGATCCACATTTGTTTAAAAGTTGTCCAGATGGAATAATACGCCGATGTGTATTCGGAGATGAAGCTAGTAAAATCTTAAACCATTGTCACACAGGACCAACAGGAGGGCACTATGGGCCTCAACTAACAGCAAGAAAAGTTGATGATGCTAGATTCTATTGGCCTACAATTTACAAAGACGCACACCTTCTTTGCAAATCCTGTGATGCATGTCAAAGAGCCGGAAAAATAAGTCAACGTGATGAAATGCCACAAAATGTCATTCAAGTATGTGAAGTATTTGATATTTGGGGTATTGACTTTATGGGTCCATTTCCAAAATCTCATAATAATCTCTATATTCTCGTAGCCATTGATTATGTATCTAAATGGGCGGAAGCACAAGCTCTCCCAACTTACGATGCACGAGTTGTAGTCAACTTTTTAAAATGCCTTTTTGCAAGGTTTAGAACACTGAAAGCTTTAATAAGTGATCGGGGAACTCATTTCTGTAATAATCAACTTGAGAAAGTTCTCAAAAGATATGGAGTAACTCATAAAATCTCCACCGCATATCATCCACAAATAAGTGGACAAGTTGAAAATACCAACCGAGCTTTAAAACGTATTCTAGAAAAAACCGTAGGATCAAATCCGAAGGAATGGTCCATTAAATTGGAGGATGCACTCTGGGCTTTTAGAACAGCCTACAAAACTCCAATTGGAACCACACCTTTTAGACTCGTTTATGGAAAAGCATGTCATCTTCCAGTAGAAATTGAACACAAAGCATTTTGGGCTTTGAAGGCATGTAATCTTGATTTACATGAAGCTGGACATCTACGGTTAAGTCAATTAAACGAATTAGAAGAATTAAGACATGAAGCATACAAAAATTCGTTAATCTATAAAGAAAGAACAAAGAAATGGCATGATAAAAGAATCAGAAGTTCAAAAGAATTCAAAGAAGGAGACAGAGTTCTTCTTTTCAATTCACGATTCAAGCTATTTCCTGGAAAATTGAAATCAAGATGGTTTGGACCATTCATAGTCAAAAGAGTTTTCCCATATGGAACAGTAGAGTTAATAAATTCAAATGGGATTGAATTTAAAGTTAATGGTCACAGAGTTAAACATTACATAGATAGTCCGATGGAAGTTGACAACGAAGTTAATCACAATTTCGATACCACAGCTAACTAAGTGCGGGGAGAATCAAGTCTTTAAAGGATAATATGTATTTCTGTTAGAGTTAGATTGTCTATTTTCGTGTAGTTCTCGAAAATGGAACCCGAATGGTCTTTCCCTAGCAGACCCTAAAGAACTAGTCTTCTCCCCCCATTCTGAATTTTTATTTTTTTTAGGAAATGAAGACTTCCTGTGAACTAAACCATGGTCTAATGCTACACGCTTTGATCACTAAACGTAATAATGACACTTCTGAGTGAAATAGTATCAGTAATCAGAGAAAGATTGGACGGAGTAAGAAAAGAATCCAGATGCGAAGATAATAAGTTACAATTTGGTAAAGGAAAATCAAAATTCGCAGCGAAAAGAAGAGCACGACACCTAGAAAGATGTCACAAATGCAGAAAATGGTCACATGGAGGTAAATGTTCAAATAATCAAACCTATTCAAACACCGAATTTGTTACTTTATGCAGAGACGGACCGTTCATATGTTTAGAAGAAAAAACACTGAATGCTCGAGGTTACGCCTATGTAGCAATGGAAAACCAATTAAACCGACTATCTTATGAATGGGATAGATCATATAACTAAGAATACTATCTCACAGGTAAGTCTGTACAGTTTTTATTTTTTATTTTTATTTTTAACCTTTTGATAATAAACGCTAATTTGTTCGCTATAAAGTATTAAATTGGTATTGAATAAAATTAGGTTTGGCGACCGAAATTATTGATATCATACAAAAATCTATTACATCACTGCGAAATTTAACGTTTATTCTTAAGGTAAAAATATCTTTAATCAATCAACCCAAAATATTTCAAAAATTCGTCATGAGTTAAATTAGGTCATGGAACCGAAATTACTTTACCGAAAAGAGGGGCGCATATTTTTGATAATATTTGATTGATTAAAGTGGGATAAAAGCCAAAAAGATTTTTAATTTTATTTTTACCATGTTTTTAAAATTAATATATAAATCTTAAATTAATATTGTGAACTTTGTAAGATCAATATATTTAAGTTTGTCAATATTTGAAAATTTTTAATATTTTTAATATAATTTTGTATGTATAACAACAAAATTAAATATAAGTTTGGTGTGAATTTATAATATGAATTTTTAATTAAGTTTGGTGTGAATTTTTAATTTTATGCATTTTAAATTTAAGTTTGGTGTGAATTTAAAAACAAAAATTTACTTTATTTCGCTAAGTTAAAAATATGATTTTTAAAATTCGTCGTAAGTTGAAGACTAGGTCTTTGAACCGAAATTGCTTTACCCGAGGGAGGGACGAGAACTTTTATTATCATTATTTTTAATCTTATTGAATTAAAGTATGCCAAAAACATTAAAAAAACCCAAAAATCTTAGCTTTTAAAACAATCGCTACAAAAAGACAAATTTTAAAATTTTGTCGAAGGGCGGACTAGGACATCGATCCGAAACGACCTCGTCCTAAAACAAAGGAAAACAAAATTTTAAATTTATTTTATATTTGTTTTATAAGTTAAGAAAAGAAAAAAAAAAGCACCGCAACTCGCGGAGAGACCAAAATACGGAAAAAAAATAAAACGACCAGAACTGATCAGTCCACACCACCCACACTCCAAACTGCGAAAAAAACCCAAGAATATACGAAAAAACACTCTCAATTTCGTAATTTTTAGCCTTTTTCATCAAATCTTTTACTAAAATCATGTTAAGAAGGATGCTATCAAAGAATTACTCAAGAAAAACGGTAAATTTCTACACCTAAACACCATTTAATCCGAAAATTGGTGTTCTTGAGCAATTTTTCCCCCAATTCGATTTTGATGCTTTTTAGTGTAATTATGCTTAAATTGCTTATGTATTATGCTTGTATAACCTAGATTGATGCTATTTAACATGATTAGAAGCCTTAAACTTCAAATTTTGAGTAATCTAGGATTTGTGTTCTTGAACAATTTGGGACTTTTTTATATAAACAGGTTATGGCCGATTTTTGTCATGAATTGTTGCTAAATTAAGTAGTGTAACATGTTTAGGTAGTTAAATGATCCAAACTTTGAGCCTAAACATGGTTTGAGAATTAAAGTGGACTTTTTCAAGTCTAAAATTCATGAACTTGATTTTTGAGAAATAATGCCATTTAAAACTTGTTTAAATGCTAGTAATGATTATTTTGACATGTTATTTGAGTTGAATGCTTATGAACTTGGCGAACATTTTCGTATATGCTTATTTGAAAAAGTGTAGATTTGATAAAAATATGAAAATGAGCATAAGTTTGATATAAATTGGACATGTAATTGTAATTATTTTGATTGATGATTTTGCTGACACTAATGCATATTTGGATGCACAAAAATTGTGTTTGATGTGTTTTACAGACTGAAAGGGGTGAATCTTCATCCCAAGCTCGCAATGCTCCTGCTGAGAATGCGGAACAACATGAGGTTGATAACTACTACAAACAAGATATACCTCATCCAGTTATGACATTTTCTGATATGCACTTGGAAGATTTGCACCCGAACTTGAGATTTGACAGACTTTGGATAGATTATCCAAAATACCAAAGGGGCTTGCATACTCTTCATTCTAAAGCTGTTGAAGTACCTAGGGTAATAGAATGGGCACCGTTAGAAGCTGTAGAATTAGCCGGGCCAATTAGAGAATTACTTACACAGAGGTATGGTAATTCTACTTTTAACGATTGGGTACGATTATTCAGCATGCGTAGACCTGTATATAAAGTATGGTGTGAAGAATTATTGTGTAGTATAGAAATAATTGATCGGGTAGCTAGTTTAACCGATCGATCTTTTATTAGATTTTTGTTAGGAGGTTCGATGCGCTACATGTCTCTACTAGACATGGCTCAGGCCTTACGTATATATACGCCTGAGGAGTTAGCATCTGCCGATTGTAGAGGGTTGATATTGAACGGTAGGAAAATTGATGAAAATTTTGATACGCATGGTGTATGGAGTCAAATGACTAGCCATCACTGATTTAAAGGGGGAAATTACTCTTATTTGGATATAGATAGAGCAGAGTTAAGAGTAATTCATAGGTTTTTAGCTAATTCGATTACACAAAGAGGTAAGAATAAGGAAAAGTTAAATGAACAGGATTTGTTTTACCATATGTGTATTCGAGACCCACAAAGCACTGTAAGTATACCGTATTGTGTGGGTTATTATTTATCAGCTATGGTTAGGGGGATGAGACCGCACAGTATAATAGGAGGTGGTATATTTATTACACTAATTGCTGAGTATCTCAATGTGGATATAAGTCGGGGGGGATTATTAGTCGAAGAACCAGAACCCCGCGATACAATAGGTTTAAATGTATACCATGGTGCGAAGGTTTTGAAGAGGCGAAATAACGCCGCAGTACAATACCATGGTAGATATCCACAGGTTGAGAGAAACCAACAGCCAGGTAATGTGGGAGGAGGAAATGAAATGACAGAAATGCAAAGGTTTATAGCTTCACAAGAGTATGAAAATGCTAGACATCGAGCATTTGAAGATTGGCAAGTTCATCAAAACCAAATCATAGCTCATTGCCAACATGTAGGTAGAAACTATATTCCTACTCCATCGCCCGTATTTCCTCCCTGGTCTATAGAGATCCAACCACCGTATCCTACGTATAACCCAGCCGAAGCATTCTATAACACATACAGTTATGCATGGAACCCCTACTGGTATCAGTATCATCCCTAGTCTACTTAGTTTTATTTATTTTATTATTTGTAATGTTAATACATTTAATACTTATGTTAATATTGTAATAGTTTTTATAATTTTCTAACTTTTATTATTAGATTTTAATAATTTTTGAATGTGGGGTAATATACCAAACTTCAAGAATATGTATATATGTTTGCAGTTTATCTTATGTATACAACAGGATAAAACAACGCATTTTCAAAGACTGACATTAATTTCAGCAAAAGCAACTAATTTTGACGACAAGATGCAAAATAAATGTGATATAACAACAAGACGGAATGAACAAATGATATGCACCATTTATCATTCAGCAAACAAACACAAATATGTTTGGAAACTTTGGTAAAATTTAATCATTTCTACGCTAATCACGCTCAATAATTTAAATTGTTACTGATTTCTTGCAAATGAGGGCATTGCAAGATCTTAAGTGTGGGAAGGGGTTAAATTCTTTCGGATTTTTAAAATTTTTACTTTATACACTTGGTTACCATTAAAAATACTAGTAAAGCAGTAGTTGTATTAGAATCTAGTGCTCTCTGATAATAAAGAACATCTCTAGTCTTATATACTGACTACCCAATTCTAGTAAAATTTTTCAAAATTTTCAATTAAATGAACTCAAAATCGTGTTTATACATATTTATGAATGATAAAACTAGGTTTTAACACCGAAATTATTGTTACCTCGGAAAGGACATAAATTGAGAAACAAACAAAATGTTAGAATTCATTTAAAATGGAATAGAGGACAATAAAAAGGAAAATAAAAGCCAAGTGTGGGAAAATTTACCAAGTTATTTTAAACATATGTCACATATTTCTGTAACAAATAATTAAAGATACTTTTGCTTTGGACTAAACTAAACTGTTTTACCCGATGAAAGAAAAGAAGAGATGGATCTACACGATGAATCAATTCCATCGTTAAAAGGAAGTAAAGTCTTCCGAAAAAGACACGCGCTTCTTGATTTAGGTCAAGAAGTTGTCGTTCAGACCAGCTGTAGGTTGACAAAAAATCTAGAAAAGTCATCACTAAAATCAGCAGGAAATCCACGGACCTCAGCATAAAACAGGGTCGCCAAGTGGTCAGATTTATCCTAACCATGAGAAGGATTTATCTCGTACAATGGGGGGGCACCGTGAAAATTAGCTTGATAAGACTAATGAATCAGATCCCCAGAAAGGATAATCTCCTTAAAAATTAAAAATCAGCTTTTAAGACTGATATTACTCAATCCTTGAGATTGACCTTAAAGATTGAGAATTCAAACTCATTGAATTCAATGATATTTAAACTCGAGCTTGAACGAGCAAATATTTTGATAAAATTACAAACCGATTTGTTTTCTGAAAACCCTATTTTCAATGCGTTCATTACCATTGAACGTAAAATCCTAGGAATTCACCTGGAATTCATTAGGTCATCTGAACCAAATCGGGTGTCAACCGTAAGAACGGTGGTTGCATAGCATGGTCAAAGACGGGACCTTGTGCCAGACCGACAAATTATAAGGGTGAGCTTTACTATTGCTCCTACAAAGGATAGTAATTGAGTCCGACACGTTATAGACCATAAATAAAAGCATGTCAGGGGACATTGCCTTAACAGTTGCTTGTTCAACGCTTTCCGTTACAACCGGACGGTAGTTTACCAAAAGGTAATATACGGAGCAAGTATACTGGACGTGTTTGAAATGTCCCGTTCTTATTGATTAAAAACGTTCCATATTAATTGATTTCGTTGCGAGGTTTTGACCTCTATATGAGACGTTTTTCAAAGACTGCATTCATTTTAAAACAAACCATAACCTTTATTTCATCAATAAAGGTTTAAAAAGCTTTACGTAGATTATCAAATAATGATAATCTAAAATATCCTGTTTACACACGACCATTACATACTGGTTTACAATACAAATATGTTACAACAAAATAAGTTTCTTGAATGCAGTTTTTACACAATATCATACAAGCATGGACTCCAAATCTCGTCCTTATTTAAGTATGCGACAGCGGAAGCTCTTAATAATCACCTGAGAATAAACATGCTTAAAACGTCAACAAAAATGTTGGTGAGTTATAGGTTTAACCTATATATATCAAATCATAATAATAGACCACAAGATTTCATATTTCAATACACATCCCATACATAGAGATAAAAATCATTCATATGGTGAACACCTGGTAACCGACATTAACAAGATGCATATATAAGAATATCCCCATCATTCCGGGACACCCTTCGGATATGATATAAATTTCGAAGTACTAAAGCATCCGGTACTTTGGATGGGGCTTGTTGGGCCCGATAGATCTATCTTTAGGATTCGCGTCAATTAGGGTGTCTGTTCCCTAATTCTTAGATTACCAGACTTAATAAAAAGGGGCATATTCGATTTCGATAATTCAACCATAGAATGTAGTTTCACGTACTTGTGTCTATTTTGTAAATCATTTATAAAACCTGCATGTATTCTCATCCCAAAAATATTAGATTTTAAAAGTGGGACTATAACTCACTTTCACAGATTTTTACTTCGTCGGGAAGTAAGACTTGGCCACTGGTTGATTCACGAACCTATAACAATATATACATATATATCAAAGTATGTTCAAAATATATTTACAACACTTTTAATATATTTTGATGTTTTAAGTTTATTAAGTCAGCTGTCCTCGTTAGTAACCTACAACTAGTTGTCCACAGTTAGATGTACAGAAATAAATCGATAAATATTATCTTGAATCAATCCACGACCCAGTGTATACATATCTCAGTATTGATCACAACTCAAACTATATATATTTTGGAATCAACCTCAACCCTGTATAGCTAACTCCAACATTCACATATAGAGTGTCTATGGTTGTTCCGAAATATATATAGATGTGTCGACATGATAGGTCGAAACATTGTATACGTGTCTATGGTATCTCAAGATTACATAATATACAATACAAGTTGATTAAGTTATGGTTGGAATAGATTTGTTACCAATTTTCACGTAGCTAAAATGAGAAAAATTATCCAATCTTGTTTTACCCATAACTTCTTCATTTTAAATTCGTTTTGAGTGAATCAAATTGCTATGGTTTCATATTGAACTCTATTTTATGAATCTAAACAGAAAAGTATAGGTTTATAGTCGGAAAAATAAGTTACAAGTCGTTTTTGTAAAGGTAGTCATTTCAGTCGAAAGAACGACGTCTAGATGACCATTTTAGAAAACATACTTCCACTTTGAGTTTAATCATAATTTTTGGATATAGTTTCATGTTCATAATAAAAATCATTTTCTCAGAATAACAACTTTAAAATCAAAGTTTATCATAGTTTTTAATTAACTAACCCAAAACAGCCCGCGGTGTTACTACGACGGCGTAAATCCGGTTTTACGGTGTTTTTCATGTTTCCAGGTTTTAAATCATTAAGTTAGCATATCATATAGATATAGAACATGTGTTTAGTTGATTTTAAAAGTCAAGTTAGAAGGATTCACTTTTGTTTGTGAACAAGTTTAGAATTAACTAAACTATGTTCTAGTGATTACAAGTTTAAACCTTCGAATAAGATAGCTTTATATGTATGAATCGAATGATGTTATGAACATCATTACTACCTTAAGTTCCTTGGATAAACCTACTGGAAAAGAGAAAAATGGATCTAGCTTCAACGGATCCTTGGATGGCTCGAAGTTCTTGAAGCAGAATCATGACACGAAAACAAGTTCAAGTAAGATCATCACTTGAAATAAGATTGTTATAGTTATAGAAATTGAACCAAAGTTTGAATATGATTATTACCTTGTATTAGAATGATAACCTACTGTAAGAAACAAAGATTTCTTGAGGTTGGATGATCACCTTACAAGATTGGAAGTGAGCTAGCAAACTTGAAAGTATTCTTGATTTTATGAAACTAGAACTTTTGGAATTTATGAAGAACACTTAGAACTTGAAGATAGAACTTGAGAGAGATCAATTAGATGAAGAAAATTGAAGAATGAAAGTGTTTGTAGGTGTTTTTGGTCGTTGGTGTATGGATTAGATATAAAGGATATGTAATTTTGTTTTCATGTAAATAAGTCATGAATGATTACTCATATTTTTGTAATTTTATGAGATATTTCATGCTAGTTGCCAAATGATGGTTCCCACATGTGTTAGGTGACTCACATGGGCTGCTAAGAGCTGATCATTGGAGTGTATATACCAATAGTACATACATCTAAAAGCTGTGTATTGTACGAGTACGAATACGGGTGCATACGAGTAGAATTGTTGATGAAACTGAACGAGGATGTAATTGTAAGCATTTTTGTTAAGTAGAAGTATTTTGATAAGTGTCTTGAAGTCTTTCAAAAGTGTATGAATACATATTAAAACACTACATGTATATACATTTTAACTGAGTCGTTAAGTCATCGTTAGTCGTTACATGTAAATGTTGTTTTGAAACTTTTAGGTTAATGATCTTGTTGAATGTTGTTAACCCATTGTTTATTATAACAAATGAGATGTTAAATTGTTATATTATCATGATATTATGATATATAATATATCTCAGTATGATGTATATACAGTTAAATGTCGTTACAACGATAATCGTTACATATATGTCTCGTTTCGAAATCATTAAGTTAGTAGTCTTATTTTTACATATGTATTTCATTGTTAATACACTTAATAATATATTTACTTATCATTTAACATAATTAACCAAGTGTATCAATATCTTAATATGATTCATATGTACCTAGTAAGACGTTGTTATAACGATAATCGTTATATATATCGTTTTCGAGTTTCTTAAATTAATAGTCTCATTTTTATGTATATAACTCATTGTTAAAATACCTAATGAGATACATACTTATAATAAAAACATGTTAACTATATATATAACCATATATATGTCATCGTATAGTTTTTACAAGTTTTAACGTTCGTGAATCACCGGTCAACTTTTGTGGTCAATTGTCTATATGAAACATATTTCAATTAATCAAGTCTTAACAAGTTTGATTGCTTAACATGTTGGAAACATTTAATCATGTAAATATCACTCTCAATTAATATATATAAACATAGAAAAGTTCGGGTCACTACAGTACCTACCCGTTAAATAAATTTCGTCCCGAAATTTTAAGCTGTTGAAGGTGTTGACGAATCTTCTGGAAATAGATGCGGGTATTTCTTCTTCATCTGATCTTCACGCTCCCAGGTGAAATCGAGTCCTCTACGAGCATTCCATCGAACCTTAACAATTGGTATCTTGTTTTGCTTAAGTCTTTTAACCTCACGATCCATTATTTCGATGGGTTCTTCGATGAATTGAAGTTTTTCGTTGATTTGGATTTCATCTAACGGAATAGTGAGATCTTCTTTAGCAAAACATTTCTTCAAATTCGAGACGTGGAAAGTGTTATGTACAGCCGCGAGTTGTTGAGGTAACTCAAGTCGGTAAGCTACTGGTCCGACACGATCAATAATCTTGAATGGTCCAATATACCTTGGATTTAATTTCCCTCGTTTACCAAATCGAACAACGCCTTTCCAAGGTGCAACTTTAAGCATGACCATCTCTCCAATTTCAAATTCTATATCTTTTCTTTTAATGTCAGCATAGCTCTTTTGTCGACTTTCGGCGGTTTTCAACCGTTGTTGAATTTGGATGATCTTCTCGGTAGTTTCTTGTATAATCTCCGGACCCGTAATCTGTCTATCCCCCACTTCACTCCAACAAATCAGAGACCTGCACTTTCTACCATAAAGTGCTTCAAACGGCGCCATCTCAATGCTTGAATGGTAGCTGTTATTGTAGGAAAATTCTGCTAATGGTAGATGTCGATCCCAACTGTTTCCGAAATCAATAACACATGCTCGTATCATGTCTTCAAGCGTTTGTATCGTCCTTTCGCTCTGCCCATCAGTTTGTGGATGATAGGCAGTACTCATGTCTAGACGAGTTCCTAATGCTTGCTGTAATGTCTGCCAGAATCTTGAAATAAATCTGCCATCCCTATCAGAGATAATAGAGATTGGTATTCCATGTCTGGAGATGACTTCCTTCAAATACAGTCGTGCTAACTTCTCCATCTTGTCATCTTCTCTTATTGGCAAGAAGTGTGCTGATTTGGTGAGACGATCAACTATTACCCAAATAGTATCAAAACCACTTGCAGTCCTTGGCAATTTAGTGATGAAATCCATGGTAATGTTTTCCCATTTCCATTCCGGGATTTCGGGTTGTTGAAGTAGACCTGATGGTTTCTGATGCTCAGCTTTGACCTTAGAACACGTCAAACATTCTCCTACGTATTTAGCAACATCGGCTTTCATACCCGGCCACCAAAAAATGTTTCTTGAGATCCTTGTACATCTTCCCCGTTCCAGGATGTATTGAGTATCTGGTTTTATGAGCTTCTCTAAGTACCATTTCTCTCATATCTCCAAATTTTGGTACCCAAATCCTTTCAGCCCTATACCGGGTTCCGTCTTCCCGAATATTAAGATGCTTCTCCGATCCTTTGGGTATTTCATCCTTTAAATTTCCCTCTTTTAAAACTCCTTGTTGCGCCTCCTTTATTTGAGTAGTAAGGTTATTATGAATCATTATATTCATAGATTTTACTCGAATGGGTTCTCTGTCCTTCCTGCTCAAGGCATCGGCTACCACATTTGCCTTCCCCGGGTGGTAACGAATCTCAAAGTCGTAATCATTCAACAATTCAATCCACCTACGCTGCCTCATATTCAGTTGTTTCTGATTAAATATGTGTTGAAGACTTTTGTGGTCGGTATATATAATACTTTTGACCCCATATAAGTAGTGCCTCCAAGTCTTTAATGCAAAAACAACCGCGCCTAATTCCAAATCATGCGTCGTATAATTTTGCTCGTGAATCTTCAATTGTCTAGAGGCATAAGCAATCACCTTCGTTCGTTGCATTAATACACAACCGAGACCTTGCTTTGATGCGTCACAATAAATCACAAAATCATCATTCCCTTCAGGCAATGACAATATAGGTGCCGTAGTTAGCTTTTTCTTCAATAACTGAAACGCTTTCTCTTGTTCATCATTCCATTCAAATTTCTTCCCTTTATGCGTTAATGCAGTCAAGGGTTTTGCTATTCTGGAAAAGTCTTGGATGAACCTTCTGTAGTAACCAGCTAGTCCTAAAAACTGGCGTATGTGTTTCGGAGTTTTCGGGGTTTCCCACTTTTCAACAGTTTCTATCTTTGCCGGATCCACCTTAATACCTTCTTTGTTCACTATGTGACCGAGGAATTGAACTTCTTCCAACCAAAATGCACACTTTGAAAACTTAGCGTACAATTCTTCCTTCCTCAATACTTCTAACACCTTTCTCAAATGTTCACCATGTTCTTGGTCATTCTTTGAGTAAATAAGTATGTCATCAATGAAAACAATGACAAACTTGTCAAGGTATGGTCCACACACTCGGTTCATAAGGTCCATGAACACAGCTGGTGCATTAGTTAAACCAAACGGCATGACCATAAACTCGTAATGACTGTAACGTGTTCTAAAAGCAGTCTTTGGAATATCATCTTCTTTCACCCGCATTTGATGATACCCGGAACGTAAGTCAATCTTTGAATAAACAGACGAGCCTTGTAGTTGATCAAATAAGTCGTCGATTCTCGGTAGTGGGTAGCGGTTCTTGATGGTAAGTTTGTTCAACTCTCGGTAGTCGATACACAACCTGAATGTACCATCTTTCTTCTTGACAAACAAAACAGGAGCCCCCCAAGGTGATGTGCTTGGTCGAATGAAACCACGCTCTAAAAGTTCTTGTAATTGGCTTTGCAGTTCTTTCATCTCGCTGGGTGCGAGTCTGTAAGGAGCACGAGCTATTGGTGCAGCTCCTGGTACAAGATCTATTTGAAATTCAACGGGTCGATGTGGGGGTAATCCCGGTAATTCTTTCGGAAATACATCGGGAAATTCTTTTGCAATGGGAACATCATTGATGCTCTTTTCTTCAGTTTGTACTTTCTCGACGTGTGCTAGAACAGCATAGCAACCTTTTCTTATTAGTTTTTGTGCCTTCAAATTACTAATAAGATGTAGCTTCGTGTTGCCCTTTTCTCCGTACACCATTAAGGGTTTTCCTTTTTCTCGTATAATGTGAATTGCATTTTTGTAACAAACGATCTCTGCTTTCACTTCTTTCAACCAGTCCATACCGATTATCACATCAAAACTCCCTAACTCTACTGGTATCAAATCAATCTTAAATGTTTCGCTAACCAGTTTAATTTCTCGATTCCGACATATATTATCTGCTGAAATTAATTTACCATTTGCTAATTCGAGTAAAAATTTACTATCCAAAGGCGTCAATGGACAACTTAATTTAGCACAAAAATCTCTACTCATATAGCTTCTATCCGCACCCGAATCAAATAAAACGTAAGCAGATTTATTGTCAATAAAAAACGTACCCGTAACAAGCTCCGAGTCTTCCTGTGCCTCTGCCGCATTAATATTGAAAACTCTTCCGCGGCCTTGTCCATTCGTGTTCTCCTGGTTCGGGCAATTTCTAATAATGTGGCCCGGTTTTCCACATTTATAACAAACTACATTGGCATAACTTGCTCCGACACTACTTGCTCCGCCATTACTCGTTCCGACACCATTTGTTCCTTTCGTTCTATTAACCCCTGGTCCGTAGACCTCACACTTCGCTGCACTATGACCATTTCTTTTACACTGTTGCAAAATTTGGTGCAGAACCCCGAGTGATACTTTTCACACCTTTGGCATAGCTGCTTCTGATTGTTGTTGTTGTTGCGGTTATTATTGTTGTTGGGATGATTGTTGTAGCTGCTGTTGTTGTTGTTGTTGTTGTTGTTGGGCCGTTTGTTGTAGTTGCGATTGATGTTGCGATTGTTGGGATAATTGTTGCGATTATTGTTGTAA
This sequence comes from Rutidosis leptorrhynchoides, assembly GCF_046630445.1. NCBI lineage: Eukaryota > Viridiplantae > Streptophyta > Magnoliopsida > Asterales > Asteraceae > Rutidosis > Rutidosis leptorrhynchoides. The sequence goes on along the minus strand of NC_092335.1, from coordinate 45,652,878 downwards.
TTGCTGTTGTTGTTGTATTGGTGATTCTTATCACTATTTTCCTCCCACTTTCTTTTGACTTGCTTCACATTGGCCTCTTCAGCAGTCTGTTCTTTAATTCTTTCTTCAATCTGGTTCACTAGTTTGTGAGCCATTCTACATGCCTGTTTTATGGAGGCGGGCTCGTGTGAAGTTATATCTTCTTGGATTCTTTCCAGTAATCCTTTCACAAACGCGTCGATCTTCTCTTCCTCATCTTCGAATGCTCCCGGACACAATAGGCACAATTCTGTGAATCGTCTTTCGTACGTGGTAATATCAAATCCTTGGGTTCGTAACCCTCTAAGTTCTGTCTTGAGCTTATTGACCTCGGTTCTGGGACGGTACTTCTCGTTCATCAAGTGCTTGAATGCTGACCACGATAGTGCGTACGCATCATCTTGTCCCACTTGCTCTAGATAGGTATTCCACCATGTTAACGCAGAACCTGTGAAGGTATGCGTAGCGTACTTCACTTTGTCCTCTTCAGTACACTTACTTATGGCAAACACCGATTCGACCTTCTCGGTCCACCGTTTCAATCCGATCGGTCCTTCGGTTCCATCAAATTCCAAAGGTTTGCAGGCAGTGAATTCTTTGTAGGTGCATCCTACACGATTTCCTGTACTGCTAGATCCAAGGTTATTGTTGGTATGTAGCGCAGCCTGTACTGCGGCTATGTTTGAAGCTAGAAAAGTACGGAATTCCTCTTCATTCATATTCACGGTGTGTCGAGTAGTCGGTGCCATTTCCTTCAAAATAGTCAAATGGAACAAGTTAATCATACAGAATATTAAGAGTAGTTAATAGTATTTCGTAGCATAATATGAACTCATTTATAAAAGCTTTTTCTTCATATTAGCGTTTTATAAGTTTAAATTCGGGTAGTACCTACCCGTTAAGTTCATACTTAGTAGCTAATATACAATTCAACTAATACAATTCTATATGAAAAACTGATTATAATAATATTTCGCGTTCAAACTTTTATACAATATTTTACAAACTTACAATACCGCTTATTTTACATAAAGCATGAAATATAGCACACAATAACTTTGATACAATATAGTTGTGAAGATAATTCTAGCTAGTACACAAGTCGTTCAGCAAAGGCAATAAAGACACGTAATTCATACGTCCAGAAACAAGTCATGCATTCTGGTTTTACTAGGACTACTTCCCATCCTTGGTCTTGTGCAACATAACCGTTATGGCCATTGATAAGACAGCGTGTTGTAACGTCGTCAAAGGGACGAGGGTTACGTAATGTCCAACAGTCCCGTAATAATCTAAAAACCTCATTTCTTACCCCAATTACTGACTCCGTCACTTGTGGGAACGTTTTGTTTAATAGTTGTAGCCCGATGTTCTTGTTCTCACTTTGGTGAGAAGCGAACATTACTAATCCGTAAGCATAACATGCTTCTTTATGTTGCATGTTAGCCGCTTTTTCTAAATCACGAAGTCCAATATTCGGATATATTGAGTCAAAATAATTTCTTAACCCGTTGCGTAAAATAGCATTTGGGTTCCCCGCAATATATGCGTCAAAGTAAACACATCGTAACTTATGGGTTTCCCAATGTGATATCCCCCATCTTTCAAACGAAAGTCTCTTATAAACCAAGACATTCTTGGAACGTTCTTCGAATGTCTTACAAACTGATCTCGCCTTAAATAGTTGTGCCGAGGAATTCTGGCCGACTCTAGACAAGATTTCATCAATCATGTCTTCGGGTAGGTCTATTAAAATATTGGGTTGTCTATCCATTTTGTGTTTTTATACTGTAAAATAGACAAGAGTTAGATTCATAAAAAAAATACTTATTAATACAAGCAATTTTTACATATATCATAAAGCATAAGCACACTATATTACATATATTACACCACACGGATACAACTATCTTATTCTGACTCGTTTGTTTCTTCTTCTTCGGTTTTGGTTCGTTTTGCCAAGTTTCTAGGGATATATGATGTTCCCCTAATACGAGCCGTCGTTATCCACATTGGTTTAGAAAAACCTGGTGGTTTAGAGGTTCCTGGGTCATTGTTACAACTTAAGGACTTCGGGGGTTGACGATACATATAAAGTTCATCGGGGTTGGAATTAGATTTCTCTATTTTTATGCCCTTTCCCTTATTATTTTCTTTTGCCTTTTTAAATTCAGTTGGGGTAATTTCTATAACATCATCGGAATTCTCATCAGAATCCGATTCATCGGAGAATTGATAATCCTCCCAATATTTTGCTTCCTTGGCGGAAACACCATTGACCATAATTAACCTTGGTCGGTTGGTTGAGGATTTTCTTTTACTTAACCGTTTTATTATTTCCCCCACCGGTTCTACTTCTTCATCCGGTTCCGATTCTTCTTCCGGTTCTGATTCTTCTTCCTGTTCCGACTCTTCTTCCGGTTCCTCTTCGAGAACTTGTGAATCAGTCCACGAATCCTTCCAATTTACATTTGACTCTTCATTATTATTAGGTGAGTCAATGAGACTTGTTCTAGAGGTAGACATCTATCACATAATATCAAACGCGTTAAGAGATTAATATATCACATAATATTAAAATGTTAAAAATATATAGTTTCCAACAAAATTTGTTACGCAATCATTTTTCAAGTAAACACGGTCGAAGTCCAGACTCACTAATGCATCCTAACAAACTCGATAAGACACACTAATGCAAAATTCTGGTTCTCTAAGACCAACGCTCGGATACCAACTGAAATGTCCCGTTCTTATTGATTAAAAACGTTCCATATTAATTGATTTCGTTGCGAGGTTTTGACCTCTATATGAGACATTTTTCAAAGACTGCATTCATTTTAAAACAAACCATAACCTTTATTTCATCAATAAAGGTTTAAAAAGCTTTACGTAGATTATCAAATAATGATAATCTAAAATATCCTGTTTACACACGACCATTACATAATGGTTTACAATACAAATATGTTACAACAAAATAAGTTTCTTGAATGCAGTTTTTACACAATATCATACAAGCATGGACTCCAAATCTCGTCCTTATTTAAGTATGCGACAGCGGAAGCTCTTAATAATCACCTGAGAATAAACATGCTTAAAACGTCAACAAAAATGTTGGTGAGTTATAGGTTTAACCTATATATATCAAATCATAATAATAGACCACAAGATTTCGTATTTCAATACACATCCCATACATAGAGATAAAAATCATTCATATGGTGAACACCTGGTAACCGACATTAACAAGATGCATATATAAGAATATCCCCATCATTCCGGGACACCCTTCGGATATGATATAAATTTCGAAGTACTAAAGCATCCGGTACTTTGGATGGGGCTTGTTGGGCCCGATAGATCTATCTTTAGGATTCGCGTCAATTAGGGTGTCTGTTCCCTAATTCTTAGATTACCAGACTTAATAAAAAGGGGCATATTCGATTTCGATAATTCAACCATAGAATGTAGTTTCACGTACTTGTGTCTATTTTGTAAATCATTTATAAAACCTGCATGTATTCTCATCCCAAAAATATTAGATTTTAAAAGTGGGACTATAACTCACTTTCACAGATTTTTACTTCGTCGGGAAGTAAGACTTGGCCACTGGTTGATTCACGAACCTATAACAATATATACATATATATATCAAAGTATGTTCAAAATATATTTACAACACTTTTAATATATTTTGATGTTTTAAGTTTATTAAGTCAGCTGTCCTCGTTAGTAACCTACAACTAGTTGTCCACAGTTAGATGTACAGAAATAAATCGATAAATATTATCTTGAATCAATCCACGACCCAGTGTATACGTATCTCAGTATTGATCACAACTCAAACTATATATATTTTGGAATCAACCTCAACCCTGTATAGCTAACTCCAACATTCACATATAGAGTGTCTATGGTTGTTCCGAAATATATATAGATGTGTCGACATGATAGGTCGAAACATTGTATACGTGTCTATGGTATCTCAAGATTACATAATATACAATACAAGTTGATTAAGTTATGGTTGGAATAGATTTGTTACCAATTTTCACGTAGCTAAAATGAGAAAAATTATCCAATCTTGTTTTACCCATAACTTCTTCATTTTAAATCCGTTTTGAGTGAATCAAATTGCTATGGTTTCATATTGAACTCTATTTTATGAATCTAAACAGAAAAGTATAGGTTTATAGTCGGAAAAATAAGTTACAAGTCGTTTTTGTAAAGGTAGTCATTTCAGTCGAAAGAACGACGTCTAGATGACCATTTTAGAAAACATACTTCCACTTTGAGTTTAATCATAATTTTTGGATATAGTTTCATGTTCATAATAAAAATCATTTTCTCAGAATAACAACTTTAAAATCAAAGTTTATCATAGTTTTTAATTAACTAACCCAAAACAGCCCGCGGTGTTACTACGACGGCGTAAATCCGGTTTTACGGTGTTTTTCGTGTTTCCAGGTTTTAAATCATTAAGTTAGCATATCATATAGATATAGAACATGTGTTTAGTTGATTTTAAAAGTCAAGTTAGAAGGATTCACTTTTGTTTGCGAACAAGTTTAGAATTAACTAAACTATGTTCTAGTGATTACAAGTTTAAACCTTCGAATAAGATAGCTTTATATGTATGAATCGAATGATGTTATGAACATCATTACTACCTTAAGTTCCTTGGATAAACCTACTGGAAAAGAGAAAAATGGATCTAGCTTCAACGGATCCTTGGATGGCTCGAAGTTCTTGAAGCAGAATCATGACACGAAAACAAGTTCAAGTAAGATCATCACTTGAAATAAGATTGTTATAGTTATAGAAATTGAACCAAAGTTTGAATATGATTATTACCTTGTATTAGAATGATAACCTACTGTAAGAAACAAAGATTTCTTGAGGTTGGATGATCACCTTACAAGATTGGAAGTGAGCTAGCAAACTTGAAAGTATTCTTGATTTTATGAAACTAGAACTTTTAGAATTTATGAAGAACACTTAGAACTTGAAGATAGAACTTGAGAGAGATCAATTAGATGAAGAAAATTGAAGAATGAAAGTGTTTGTAGGTGTTTTTGGTCGTTGGTGTATGGATTAGATATAAAGGATATGTAATTTTGTTTTCATGTAAATAAGTCATGAATGATTACTCATATTTTTGTAATTTTATGAGATATTTCATGCTAGTTGCCAAATGATGGTTCCCACATGTGTTAGGTGACTCACATGGGCTGCTAAGAGCTGATCATTGGAGTGTATATACCAATAGTACATACATCTAAAAGCTGTGTATTGTACGAGTACGAATACGGGTGCATACGAGTAGAATTGTTGATGAAACTGAACGAGGATGTAATTGTAAGCATTTTTGTTAAGTAGAAGTATTTTGATAAGTGTCTTGAAGTCTTTCAAAAGTGTATGAATACATATTAAAACACTACATGTATATACATTTTAACTGAGTCGTTAAGTCATCGTTAGTCGTTACATGTAAATGTTGTTTTGAAACTTTTAGGTTAATGATCTTGTTGAATGTTGTTAACCCATTGTTTATTATAACAAATGAGATGTTAAATTGTTATATTATCATGATATTATGATATATAATATATCTCAGTATGATGTATATACAGTTAAATGTCGCTACAACGATAATCGTTACATATATGTCTCGTTTCGAAATCATTAAGTTAGTAGTCTTATTTTTACATATGTATTTCATTGTTAATACACTTAATAATATATTTACTTATCATTTAACATAATTAACCAAGTGTATCAATATCTTAATATGATTCATATGTACCTAGTAAGACGTTGTTATAACGATAATCGTTATATATATCGTTTTCGAGTTTCTTAAATTAATAGTCTCATTTTTATGTATATAACTCATTGTTAAAATACCTAATGAGATACATACTTATAATAAAAACATGTTAACTATATATATAACCATATATATGTCATCGTATAGTTTTTACAAGTTTTAACGTTCGTGAATCACCGGTCAACTTTTGTGGTCAATTGTCTATATGAAACATATTTCAATTAATCAAGTCTTAACAAGTTTGATTGCTTAACATGTTGGAAACATTTAATCATGTAAATATCACTCTAAATTAATATATATAAATGAAAGGATCCGAAACTAATCATCCGGACGTTGTCCATATTGATTACAAACGAATTACAATAGTTGATAACATTGCGAGGTACTTGCCCTCTATATGATACATCTTACAAACGTTGCATTTATTCTTAAAAGACAATCTATAGTTACATCCATAATTGACATATTCGCCTGACATTTCATAATATTCAAATGACCTAAACCGCCATTTACTTAATAATAGTCTCTATAAACTTCAATGACTCGAATGCAACGCCTTATGATATAAGTCCTTAATGGCCTCAAGTAGTATCCTTAGTACGAGATAATGCACATCGGAAGACTTAATTCATACCTGAGAATAACATGCTTTAAAATGTCAACATAAAGTTGGTGAGATATAGGTTTAATGTCGACAGCGATATAAATATAGACCACAAGATTTCATATATAAACATTTTAATAAAAATATTCTAAGTGGTTGAGCACTTGGTAACCATACTTAACAATTAATCACGTCGCATATTCCCTTTAATATGAAATCTTACTACACTGTACCAAGTGTAGTCACAAAACGAAGTACTGTGCAACCGTTGAATACTGGTCGTCCAGTCCGGTTGGGGTTGTCAGGCCCGATAGATCTATCAACAGGATTCGCGTTTACAATACCGCTGTAAATATTAGTTACCAAGCTACAGGGAAGTATGCCAGTGGTACAACTCAACGTAGAATATATTTTTCAGTTACTTGTGTCCATAACGTAAAACATAAAATACATGTATTCTCATCCCGAAATATTTAGAGTTTAAAAGTGGGACTATATACTCACTTTCGTCTTGAAGATATATATAATTTGACTTGGTCTCCGGTTGATATCACGAACCTATCCATATATAATATATCAATACCTTTTCTTTTTAAACAAACGTCACATATATATACTTGTTATACTTTTAATACTTTGAATAATTCCTTAGTCCGTAGTTAGCAGCTCGTTGTTAGTAATTCAATTTTAATGGTTCATTTTTAGATGTTTAATATACCCGCAATGAAATAAATAAAACCCCCAACGAAATAAATAAAACCCCATCGTACGCAATGAAATAAATAAAACCCCCAACGAAATAAATAAAACCCCCAACGAAATAAATAAAACCCCATCGTATATGTATTGGTCGAGATTAATCTTGACCCACGGTACCGGTGTTGTCAAATGACGTGTTGCGTACATACATGGGATCTTATGATTAATCTTCTCGTGTTGTTTACGGGTGATCCTGAACCATATAAAATTGAATTATAAGTACATATATATAAAATATCATGTTATCTTAGAAATATGTGATTTATTTAATTTTTCCCAATTAATCCCGAAGTTAAACAAGTATAGGATAACCAATTTTGTTTCGGTCATAGTTTCTTCGTTACAAATCCGTTTTCGTTGATTCAACTTGCCATCTCCTTGGATCGAGTCTCTCTTTAAGACTATGAACTGAAAATACCTTGGTTTGTATTCAAAATCACACGGCATAGGTGAAACTTTAGTGAAACTTATGAAGTTAAACATTTTTGTTACAAAAAAAATAACACTTAATGACCATTTTTCTAAAAATACTTATACTTTGAATTAAATCATGAAATTTCTATGTGTTAACATATTTATAGTAAAAATCATTTTTCCAGAACATAAACCTCCAATTCAAAGTTTAAGATAGTTTTTAATTATCCAACCCAAAACAGTCCCCGGTTACACTCCGACGTCGTAAAAACAGTTTTTAAGATATTCTTTGAAAAACCAAGTTATACCTTGTTAAGTTAGCATATATTTAAGTTATATTACAGGTCTTGAAGTATTTTAAAAGTTAAGTTAGAAGGATCTATTTAGTTTGCAAACAAGTTTGAAAACTTTCAAACTATGTTCTTGTTGTTAAAATTGTATACCACAAAATATGATAGCTATATATATATGAATCGAATAAGGTTATGAACATAGATACTACCTCAAGTTCCTTGGACAAGGTTTCTGTAAAAGAGGAGTAAAAAGCTAGAACCAAAAGGGTGATGGAATTGGATGAAAGATTGGAAGTAAGTTTGTGTTCTTGGAAGGATTTCTTGAAGTGTTTTTGTATGGTTTTCTTATGGTGTTTAAGTAAGGTTTTTGAAGCTAAATGATGGGGAAAATGCTTGGAGATGATCAAGTATGAAGTTAAGAGTATTTTGAGAGAGAAATGGAAGTGTAAGTATAAGAAAATGGGGTGAAGAAATGGTGTGCATGCATAAAAACGTTTTTAGGTTATAAAGGAAAAAAAAATACCTAACTTTGTTTTCTTGCTAAATAATTCATGCTACTTGACAAATGGTTGGTTCCACATGTTTCTTAATCATTTAAGGCTGCTAAGGAGCAGATTTTTATTGGTATATACCAATAGTAAATACATCTAGAAGCTGCGTATGATACGGGTACATATACCCTAGGTATACGTATAGAAATCTTTGAGAAAACGGAACGAGGATTCAAATATAGCTATCTTTTGTAAATATACTTATATTGTTTTATGTATTTAAGTCTTTAAAAGTGATTAAATACATTACTTATACGATATATGTATAAACATTATAGGTCATAAGTATTTAAGTCAAATAACGTTACGTATGGTTATCGTTTTGAAAACTTAAGTTAGTAGTTTCAAAATATACTTATAACTTATTGTTATTAATACAAAATGAGATATTAAAACATTCTTAGATCATGTTAAATATGTATATATACATATATATACACAAACGTATAATTATCATATATTGTATAGTTCGTGATATCATCGGTCAAACTAGACGGTCAAACGTTGTGTAAAACTCTTTTCGAAAATATAAGTCTCAACAATTTGGATTGCTTATCATGTTGGTAAGGTTTAATTTATGTAAATATTAATCTTATAAGTATAGAACGATCGAAAAAGTGCGGGTCAACTTTAGGGTTTTTGCTTATCGTGTCGGAACCATATAGAGATTAGAGTTTAAATTTGGTCGGAAATTTCCGGGTCGTTACAGTACCCACCCGTTAAAGAAATTTCGTCCTCGAAATTTGGTAGAGGTTGTCATAAATAACAATAGGAATGTTTTCATGACGAATATGAGGTAATAATGAAATTTTATCATTATTGAAAGATTTAGATAAAACGATTTGGTTATGTGAGACGCACGAGCGAAGCTATCACAAAAGAGTGAAATTAGTAAATATAGAATTGTTGTAACCGATGACGTGATTATGATCGATTTCCGCGATTTAAGGGTTTTAAAGAAAATCTTATGTAATAAGATTTAGTTTTGCGGCGATCAGGATCTTCTTTGATTTAACGCGGCAATCTGTTTTGATTTCTTTGTCGAATATTTCACTATAAATTTACCTCCTTCCCTTTCTTTCTTCCCACATCTTCTATTCTTTCTCTTTAGTTCCTACTTTAAGACATTTGCTAATATGCTCCATCCCATTCTAATCCTTGTTATATTTCTAACTTTCATATCTTTCATTCTTCTTTTTCATCTATCACCAGAAGAATCTATTCTCTTTTATCCTTTCCTTGGAATTATAATGTTTTTAATTCTCCCGTGCCTTTACGTTGCAATACGTATTGATATGCACGGTTTGTAGTTTCGGGGTTGTTGTTAGGTTTTATACCTTCCCTTATATTTCGATGTTCCTACTCCTGTCCCTTAAAATCATTGTCATCCACAGTTAATGCTCTCTCTTATTTGCTGTGGTTTATGTTCCTATTTCTATTCTGAGGTTTTGTCCCTTCGTTTCTTCTTCCTGTCCTCGAGCCAAGCGAACAATGGTCCGAAATTCGTAGGTAGGAAATTTGGAATGAACCTAGCTATTGGTTTTAGAATGAAATTGTAATGGCACGATCTTGATTCGTTAAATTACTCGAATATTCCGGAAAAATAGAACTATCAAGGTGATACGTTCTAATATGTTTGGAGACTTGATAGAATGTAAGAGCCGTGTAACATGGCACATGATGACGGTACTGTGAATCATCACATTCCATTAGAAACTTAACATGACTTACTGTAATATAATGAAGTTGATCAAGTTTCATTATATTATACTAATTCATGCATCAGTTCCCAACACTACTTCAAATCATTTATATTTTAATCTCGGAGGTTTCAGAATTTAGAAATTAACACAGTTTCTTTTATATTGTAACGCAGATGTTACGGAGAGATAAATGATCGCAGATAGGAATAGTTGTAAAAATATCTCCAGAAATATGAAAAATATGTATAACGAATGATATGAAGATATCTTATAATATCTAAGATAAGATGATAATGAAAAATATCATCCGGGCAAGGTTTTGAATAAAGAGTAGGGTTCTTACTGACGGTTTTAGCAGGTACGGAATCGTTTGTATTCTTTGAGAGCAGGTTCAGTCCCTGTGATTTATCCACAGCCTCTTTCATACTTTGCTTCATCCGTTTTCTAGTTCCAAACTTTTTTTTTTTCACCTTTACCACCTTACTATTCTTTGTCATCAAACTTTTGACCGTTAAAGTCGTTTACAGTTTTTGCTGCTTCGTTAGCATTTCAAGAACTATTTCATAGTCCCGGGTGTTTTTCAGAAACTTCACGTTCAGATTATGAAATTCTTAGGGATAGACATTATAGATATGATGGAAGAAGTTCCGCGAGATTTTCAAAATACTGATTGTTGATTTCGCCAAAAGGATAACGATCTGCTGGTGCACCTGTTGATGTTGTCGAGGGATATAAAAGGTTTTCCGGTAATGACGGCGAAAGGACAAGGTATAAATATCATGATTATAATAGAAATAATCTCACTGAAAAGTCGAAGTGGAGCTGTGACAAAATTAGCTTCTTGAAAAGGAATTGTAGGGTTGTTCTTGCTAATAAATGGCAAAGGATTCAATACGTTATGTGTTAAATTATGAATTTGGGTTCGAGAGTTCTTCAGGTGTATAACTGTATGTATAAATCTTCATTCCGTAGGCAAGGTGCGGCGGGTTCAACTTCTCGGTCGAGGTGTTTTCAGGAATCATGAAAGGATTTGAATGCGAATTGTAATCGTCAAGTTACGAATGAGGTTTAAGATAAAATCAAGTGGCAAGCTTGAAGAATTGTTTAGCTTCATATGTTACAATCAACATTTTAATTCATTTTAATTGTCCAGAGTTAGCCGGAACAGTTAGCGTGGAATCCTTAATAGATTTTTAATTAGTTAAATCGTGTGTTTCTAACAATTTTTTTTTTTATTTTGTCCAATGTTTTCTTCTTTATGCCACTTGTTGGATTCTGGTAGGTCAAAATCCGAATATGAAATTTGATTGAAAATGGTTATTCTGGGGTGAGCGGATACGAATATCGGTGGTTGTAAGTAAGATAATAGATAACCGTTGAATCAGATTCAAGAATGTACAATATAACTTATTAATGTGAATTCTAAATATTCCTCGGGTACTACCCACCCGTTAAAATATTTTCATCATTAATAGTTTGTACGAAGGAATTTTTAATTACTATCTTTATGAAAATATACTTGCATATATATTTTCTTCACAGATAATCATAGATTTAATGAGTCAATAAGATATTAAACTCATTTGATTTATCGTTAATTCTAGGTTACATAATCTCTAAGACTTTAGAAATTACATAATCGTCATACGATACGTAAAGCGAAGATAATCGATGTAGAACGATATATAGAACGAAGATCATACTCGAAGTACAGATATTGAGTCGTGTGATGTTGATATTCGAGATACAGATTGTGATGTTGAGATTTAAGGCGCGGTTGTGATTGGGGTGATAAAGGTACTGTCGGCGTTGACGATGGTAGTACGGATTATGCTGCTGGTGCTGCTGTTGGTGTTTGTAACCTTCGCACCATATTCTCCAAAACCACTACCCGAGCACGGAGTTCGTTGACTTCTTCTATTATACCGGGATGATTGACGGTTGGAACGAGCGAATGAACAAGATTTGAAATATGGGATAGTATGTAATCATGACGAGATACTCTAGAAATGAGCGAGAAAATGGTGTTTCGAATAGGTTCGCCGGTAAGTGCTTCAGGTTCATCGTTAAGAGGACAATTTGGTGGATGGAATGGATCACCTTCTTCTTGCCTCCAGAAATTTAGTATATTACGAACCCATCCCCAATTCATCCAGAATAGATGATGGGAAATTGGTTGATCCATTCCGGTAACGCTGTTCTCGGAGCTCGAATGGAAATCCATATCGGCGAAGCTATCGAAGTCGGAGGAATTTGAGCTGGATGAAGAATCCATCTTGTATGGTCGGAGAAATGAATTTTTAGTTTGGAATAGATTATAGGAGTTGGGTTTGGTACTCTTCAATACATAATTTACATATGTATATATAATATCAAAATCCCATGAATTACGGAGAATCTTTGAAATACGTCAGGCAATGTCTATAGTAACAAATACGCTAGGATATGAATTTTGTCTATACACTATCGATGCACTAAATGCAGTAAGACGTGTCTAGACTTAAGAATGATAAGCAGGCAGTTCCCTAAGAATGATAAGCAGATGATTTCCGACTAGGATTGATAAGCAAAACTTTTGACAGGCAGACACGGTCAAAGTCCAGACTCACTTAATGTATCCTAACAACTACTAGTTAGACACACTAATGCAAGGCCTGATTCGCTAAGACCAACGCTCTGATACCAACTGAAAGGATCCGAAACTAATCATCCGGACGTTGTCCATATTGATTACAAACGAATTACAATAGTTGATAACATTGCGAGGTACTTGCCCTCTATATGATACATCTTACAAACGTTGCATTTATTCTTAAAAGACAATCTATAGTTACATCCATAATTGACATATTCGCCTGACATTTCATAATATTCAAATGACCTAAACCGCCATTTACTTAATAATAGTCTCTATAAACTTCAATGACTCGAATGCAACGCCTTATGATATAAGTCCTTAATGGCCTCAAGTAGTATCCTTAGTACGAGATAATGCACAGCGGAAGACTTAATTCATACCTGAGAATAACATGCTTTAAAATGTCAACATAAAGTTGGTGAGATATAGGTTTAATGTCGACAGCGATATAAATATAGACCACAAGATTTCATATATAAACATTTTAATAAAAATATTCTAAGTGGTTGAGCACTTGGTAACCATACTTAACAATTAATCACGTCGCATATTCCCTTTAATATGAAATCTTACTACACTGTACCAAGTGTAGTCACGAAACGAATTACTGTGCAACCGTTGAATACTGGTCGTCCAGTCCGGTTGGGGTTGTCAGGCCCGATAGATCTATCAACAGGATTCGCGTTTACAATACCGCTGTAAATATTAGTTACCAAGCTACAGGGAAGTATGCCAGTGGTACAACTCAACGTAGAATATATTTTTCAGTTACTTGTGTCCATAACGTAAAACATAAAATACATGTATTCTCATCCCGAAATATTTAGAGTTTAAAAGTGGGACTATATACTCACTTTCGTCTTGAAGATATATATAATTTGACTTGGTCTCCGGTTGATATCACGAACCTATCCATATATAATATATCAATACCTTTTCTTTTTAAACAAACGTCACATATATATACTTGTTATACTTTTAATACTTTGAATAATTCCTTAGTCCGTAGTTAGCAGCTCGTTGTTAGTAATTCAATTTTAATGGTTCATTTTTAGATGTTTAATATACCCGCAATGAAATAAATAAAACCCCCAACGAAATAAATAAAACCCCATCGTACGCAATGAAATAAATAAAACCCCCAACGAAATAAATAAAACCCCCAACGAAATAAATAAAACCCCATCGTATATGTATTGGTCGAGATTAATCTTGACCCACGGTACCGGTGTTGTCAAATGACGTGTTGCGTACATACGTGGGATCTTATGATTAATCTTCTCGTGTTGTTTACGGGTGATCCTGAACCATATAAAATTGAATTATAAGTATATATATATAAAATATCATGTTATCTTAGAAATATGTGATTTATTTAATTTTTCCCAATTAATCCCGAAGTTAAACAAGTCTAGGATAACCAATTTTGTTTCGGTCATAGTTTCTTCGTTACAAATCCGTTTTCGTTGATTCAACTTGCCATCTCCTTGGATCGAGTCCCTCTTTAAGACTATGAACTGAAAATACCTTGGTTTGTATTCAAAATCACACGGCATAGGTGAAACTTTAGTGAAACTTATGAAGTTAAACATTTTTGTTACAAAAAAAATAACACTTAATGACCATTTTTCTAAAAATACTTATACTTTGAATTAAATCATGAAATTTCTATGTGTTAACATATTTATAGTAAAAATCATTTTTCCAGAACATAAACCTCCAATTCAAAGTTTAAGATAGTTTTTAATTATCCAACCCAAAACAGTCCCCGGTTACACTCCGACGTCGTAAAAACAGTTTTTAAGATATTCTTTGAAAAACCAAGTTATACCTTGTTAAGTTAGCATATATTTAAGTTATATTACAGGTCTTGAAGTATTTTAAAAGTTAAGTTAGAAGGATCTATTTAGTTTGCAAACAAGTTTGAAAACTTTCAAACTATGTTCTTGTTGTTAAAATTGTATACCACAAAATATGATAGCTATATATATATGAATCGAATAAGGTTATGAACATAGATACTACCTCAAGTTCCTTGGACAAGGTTTCTGTAAAAGAGGAGTAAAAAGCTAGAACCAAAAGGGTGATGGAATTGGATGAAAGATTGGAAGTAAGTTTGTGTTCTTGGAAGGATTTCTTGAAGTGTTTTTGTATGGTTTTCTTATGGTGTTTAAGTAAGGTTTTTGAAGCTAATTGATGGGGAAAATGCTTGGAGATGATCAAGTATGAAGTTAAGAGTATTTTGAGAGAGAAATGGAAGTGTAAGTATAAGAAAATGGGGTGAAGAAATGGTGTGCATGCATAAAAACGTTTTTAGGTTATAAAGGAAAAAAAAAATACCTAACTTTGTTTTCTTGCTAAATAATTCATGCTACTTGACAAATGGTTGGTTCCACATGTTTCTTAATCATTTAAGGCTGCTAAGGAGCAGATTTTTATTGGTATATACCAATAGTAAATACATCTAGAAGCTGCGTATGATACGGGTACATATACCCTAGGTATACGTATAGAAATCTTTGAGAAAACGGAACGAGGATTTAAATATAGCTATCTTTTGTAAATATACTTATATTGTTTTATGTATTTAAGTCTTTAAAAGTGATTAAATACATTACTTATACGATATATGTATAAACATTATAGGTCATAAGTATTTAAGTCAAATAACGTTACGTATGGTTATCGTTTTGAAAACTTAAGTTAGTAGTTTCAAAATATACTTATAACTTATTGTTATTAATACAAAATGAGATATTAAAACATTCTTAGATCATGTTAAATATGTATATATACATATATATATACACAAACGTATAATTATCATATATTGTATAGTTCGTGATATCATCGGTCAAACTAGACGGTCAAACGTTGTGTAAAACTCTTTTCGAAAACATAAGTCTCAACAATTTGGATTGCTTATCATGTTGGTAAGGTTTAATTTATGTAAATATTAATCTTATAAGTATAGAACGATCGAAAAAGTGCGGGTCAACTTTAGGGTTTTTGCTTATCGTGTCGGAACCATATAGAGATTAGAGTTTAAATTTGGTCGGAAATTTCCGGGTCGTTACAATAAACATGGAAAAGCTCGGGTCACTACAGTGTTGCTTTCCTAATACAATGTTAGCAAGTGGGTGACACAAAACCACAAGTTTTAAGCTAAAATTTTCAAATCTGAAACCCACCAAACCCACAAAAAGAATTTGCAAACACCGGTGAAGGGTTATTCTGGAAAACTTATCTAGGGTAAAAAACTAGATTTAATTTTCAAAAGATCAAATGTTTTCATAAAGATCCAATTTCCTTAATGGATCTAAATTTTATAGTCATGTGGGACTGTAAACCATATCGCTACTATTCATTGTTTATACCGCCGTATAGAAATCACTGATGTACAAAGTGTGAAGAATAAAGAAGTGATTCTAGTATTTCAAGACTATATTGCTTGAGGACAAGCAACACTCAAGTGTGGTAATATTTGATAATGCTAAAAACGAACATATATTTCATAGCATTATTCCTCAAGAAAGACAAGCTTTTAGTTGCAATTGTTCTATTTACAAGTAATATTCGTTTAAATAATTAAAGGTGAAGCCAAAAGACAGATTCGACGAATTGAAGACGCAAACGACCAAAAAGCTCAAAAGTACAAAATACAATCAAAGAGGTTC